>NW_025534573.1:102500-105000 GCF_020615455.1 Coregonus clupeaformis | reverse complement strand
TCAAGCACTGAGATGCAGTGCCTTAGACCGCTGCGCCACTCGGGAGCCCATCCTGACTGATGGCTTGAGATGTTGCTTCAATATATCCACATAATTTTCCTTCCTCATGATGCCATCTATTTTGTGAAGTGCACCAGTCCCTCCTGCAGCAAAGGACCCCCACAGCATGATGCTGCCACCCCCGTGCTTCACGGTTGGGATGGTGTTCTTCGGCTTGCAAGTAACCCCATTTTTCCTCCAAACATAACGATGGTCATTATGGCCAAACAGTTCTATTTTTGTTTGATCAGACCAGAGGACATTTATCCAAAAACGACGATCTTTGTCCCCATTTGCAGTTGCAAACCGTAGTCTGGCTTTTCTATGGCCGTTTTGGAGCAGTGGCTTCTTCCTTGCTGAGCGGCCTTTCAGGTTATGTCGATATAGGACTCGTTTTACTGTGGATATAGATACTTTTGTATCTGTTTCCTCCAGCATCTTCACAAGGTCCTTTGCTGTTGTTCTGGGATTGATTTGCACTTTTTGCACCAAAGTACGTTCATCTCTAGGAGACATAACGCGTCTCCTTCCTGAGCGGTATGACGGCTGCGTGGTCCCATGGTGTTTATACTTGCGTACTATTGTTTGTACAGATGAACGTGGTACCGTCAGGCGTTTCGAAATTGCTCCCAAGGATGAACCAGACTTGTGGAGGTCTACAATTGTTTTTCTGAGGTCTTGGCTGATTTCTTTTGATTTTCCCATGATGTCAAGGAAAGAGGCACTGAGTTTGAAGGTAGGCCTTGAAATACATCCACAGGTACACCTCCAATTGACTCAAATTATGTCAATTAGCCTATCAGAAGCTTCTAAAACCATGACATCATTTTCTGGAATTTTCCAAGCTGTTTAAAAGCACAGTCAACTTAGTGTATGTAAACTTCTGACCCACTGGAATTGTGATACAGTTAATTATAAGTTAAATAATCTGTCTGTAAACAATTGTTGGAAAAATTATTTGTGTCATGCACAAAGTAGATGTCCTAACCGACTTGCCAAAACTATAGTTTGTTAACAAGAAATTTGTGGAGTTGGTTGAAAAACAAGTTTTAATGACTCCAACCTAAGTGTATGTAAACTTCCGACTTCAACTGTATGTATGAATTTATTTTAGGCCAAAAACAGCTATACATGACTTAATGAAAAGCAGCAAACAGACAAATTGTTTCACATTCTTTAATAAAAGACTCATGAACACATGATCTACATAGGTTGCGTTTCCACAGGAAGCCCAATTATTAAGGAATGAACCCTTACACACATCCTCTGTATCACCTCTCCCCTACTCCCCCTCTCCTCCTCTATTCATCCTCTCCTCCCCTCTACTCCCCCTCTCCTACCCTACTCCCTCTCTCCTCCCCCTCTCCTCCCCCTCTCCTCTCCTCTATTCCCCCTGTCCTCTCTCCTCCCCCTCTCCTACCCTACTCCCTCTCTCCTCCCCCTCTCCTCCCCTCTCCTCTCCTATTCATCCTCTCCTCCCCCTCTCCTACCCTACTCCCTCTCTCCTCCCCCTCTCCCCCCCTCTCCTCTATTCATCCTCTCCTCCCCCCTCCTACCCTCTTCTCCCCCTCTCCTCTCCTATTCATCCTCTCCTCCCCCTTTCCTACCCTACTCCCTCTCTCCTCCCCCTCTCCTCCCCTCTCCTCTCCTCTATTCATCCTCTCCTCCCCCTCTCCTACCTTACTCCCCCTCTCCTCCCCCTCTCCTCTCCTATTCATCCTCTTTTCCTCTGCTCCTTTCTGAAGAGAGGGATTAGAGAAGATTATGTAATGGAGAAAGGAGCACGTCCTCCCCTGTGAACACACACACACACACACACACACACACACACGCACACACACACACACCTAATGCCCTCTCCCCCACTAAGTAAGCTGAAGAGAAGGCCAAAGGGTGCTGACTGACAGGCGAGAGATCAGTGTGTGTGTGTGGATTAGTGTGATTAGGGCCCAACAATGCAGCTTGGCATGGGGCTAATGCTCTCATGCATCTAGGGGTGGAGGGAGAAGGAGAGCGGGGGAAGGAGAGAGGAGGAGGATAGAGGGGGAAGGAGGGAGTAGGAGAGAGGAGGTGGAGGAGAGAGGGGGAGGAGGAGAGAGGGGGAGGAGGAGAGAGGGGGAAGGAGAGAGGGGGAAGGAGAGAGGAGGAGGATAGAGGGGGAAGGAGAGAGGAGGAGAGAGAGGGGAAGGAGGGATTAGGAGAGAGGAGGAGGAGGGAGGGAGGAGAGAGGGGGAAGGAGGGAGGAGGAGAGAGGGGGGAGGAGGGAGGAGGAGGAGAGAGGGGGAAGGAGGGAGGAGGAGGAGAGAGGGGGAAGGAGGAGGAGGAGGAGAGAGGGGGAGGAGGGAGGAGGAGGAGAGAGGGGGAAGGAGGGAGGAGGAGAGAGGAGGAGGAGGGAGGAGGAGAGAGGGGGAGAGAGAGGGGGAGGAGGAGAGAGGAGGAGGAGAGAGGGGGTGGAGGAGGT
>NW_025534573.1:0-97500 GCF_020615455.1 Coregonus clupeaformis | reverse complement strand
AATTTACAGTTGAAGTCGGAAGTTTACATACACCTTAGCCAAATACATTTAAACTCAGTTTTTCACAATTCCTGACATTTAATCCTAGTAAAAATTCCCTGTTTTAGGTCAGTTAGGATCACCACTTTATTTTAAGAATGTGAAATGTCAGAATAATAGTAGAGAGAATGATTTATTTCCTTCCACAAGCTTCCCACAATAAGTTGGGTGAATTTTGGCCCATTCCTCCTGACAGAGCTGGTGTAACGGAGTCAGGTTTGTAGGCCTCCTTACTCGCGCACGCTTTTTCAGTTCTGCCCACAAATGTTCTATAGGATTGAGGTCAGGGCTTTGTGATGGCCACTCCAATACCTTGACTCTGTTGTCCTTAAGCCATTTTGCCACAACTTTGGAAGTATGCTTGGGGTCATTGTCCATTTGGAAGACCCATTTGCGACCAAGCTTTAACTTCCTGACTGATGTCTTGAGATGTTGCTTCAATATATCCACATAATTTTCCTTCCTCATGATGCCATCTATTTTGTGAAGTGCACCAGTCCCTCATGCAGCAAAGCACCCCCCACAGCATGATGCTGCCACCCCGTGCTTCACGGTTGGGATGGTGTTCTTCGGCTTGCAAGCAACCCCTTTTCCTCCAAACATAACGATGGTCATTATGGCCAAACAGTTCTATTTTTGTTTCATCAGACCAGAGGACATTTCTCCAAAAAGTACGATCTTTGTCCCCATGTGCAGTTGCAAACCGTAGTCTGGCTTTTTTATGGCGGTTTTGGAGCAGTGGCTTCTTCCTTGGTGAGCGGCCTTTCAGGTTATGTCGATATAGGACTCGTTTTACTGTGGATATAGATACTTTTGTACCTGTTTCCTTCAGCATCTTCACAAGGTCCTTTGCTGTTGTTCTGGGATTTATTTGCACTTTTCGCACTAAAGTACGTTCATCTCTAGGAGACAGAACACGTCTCCTTCCTGAGCGGTATTACGGCTGCGTGATCCCATGGTGTTTATACTTGCGTATTAATGTTTGTACAGATGAACGTGGTACCTTCAGGCGTTAGGAAATTGCTCCCAAGGATGAACCAGACTTGTTTAGGTCTACAATTTTTGGCTGATTTCTTTTGATTTTCCCATGATGTCAAGCAAAGAGGCACTGAGTTTGAAGGTAGGCCTTGAAATACATCCACAGGTACACCTCCAATTGACTCAAATTATGTCAATTAGCCTATCAGAAGGCTCTAAAGCAGGGGTGTCAAACTCATTTTAGCTCAGGGGCCACATGGAGGAAAATCTATTCCCAAGTGGGCCGGACCGGAAAAATCATGGTATATATAACTTAAAAACAACAACTTCAGATTGTTTTCTTTGTTTTAATACGATCAACATACAACATAAAGCTGGAGCCTGAGGACAGTGTGTCCAAAATAGTACAAGCACAACATCACTATTAATCATAAAACACGTCAAGTTTATTTGAAAATTCTAAAGAAAAAGAACACACAAACACACAATGCCTCAGTGATTAACAGAACTGTTTCACAGATCACAGAACTATATCAGGGTGTCATTTCTCAGGCAGAAATGTAGATAAAAATAATGAAATCCTGTTCCCCAAACAAGTGCAAGAACCACAGAGTCAAGAATAGGTTAAATATACAAATAAAATAAAATCAATTAAAAACAATAGCACATCAACATAAAAACATATAAACATAAATCTGAAAGCGTTGCTCAAACTCCCGTAACAGTCCAGTTATTTTATCTTTGAACCGCTTCATGTCTGCCACATGTTGGGTCGCGCACACATTTTTCAGACAGGGGAAGTGAGCTGCATCACCACCGGCAAGTTGCGTCTCCCACAATGACAGCTTCAACTTGAAAGAACGTATGCTGTCATAATACTGCGTGACAACTTTGTTGCGCCCTTGCAGCTGTTTGTTCAAGTTATTCAGGTGCTCTGTAACATCCACCATAAATGCAAGGTCCGGCATCCATTCTGCGGAATGAAATTCTAACACTGGTTTGCCCTTTTCTTCCATGAACTGTTCAATTTCTTCTCGTAAATCAAAGAAACGCCTCAGCACAGCACCTCGGCTTAACCATTTTACCTCAGTGTGGTATGGCAGGCCATAGATGTGGTCTTTCTCTCTGAGAAGGCTGTCAAACTGACGGTGATTCAGGCTTCTGGATCGGATGAAATTAACAGTTTGGATGACCACCTTCATGACGTTATCCATCTTTAATGACTTGCAACACAAAGCCTCCTGGTGCAAAATACAGTGAAAAGTCAAAAAATCACGTCCTCCATTTGCAGATTGCACTTTCTCTCTGAACTTTGTCACAACGCCTGCTTTTTTCCCGATCATTGAGGGCGCACCATCTGTAGCCAGGCTGACAGCGCGGGACCAGTCCACTCCGACCCTGTCCAGCGCGCCGACGAGTGCGGTAAAAATATCAGCTGCTGTCGTTGTATCTGTCATTGGCACCAACTCCACGAACTCCTCGGTGACGGTCAATGTGTCATCAACTCCGCTTTTCAGGGCACACAATCTCCGCTGCCTTCATCATGCATGTTTTTACAAATTCACCCTCACTAAATGGTTTTGAAGCCACTGCGCTTTCATTAGCAATGAGGTAGCTAGCTTTCACTGCAGCGTCACTGATGTCTCGGCTGTGAGTAAACACAGACTGCTGTTTCTTCAGACCCGCCAACAGTTCATTCACCTTCTCTCATCTCCGCTGTCCTTGAAAGTTGTCATATTTGTCGGCATGAAGACTCACATAGTGGCGACGAAGGTTATATTCTTTCAGCACTGCAACATGCTCTGAACACACCAAACATACAGCTTTCCCATTCAATTCTGTGATTAAATAGGATGACCATTTTTTCTTGGAACACTCTCGTCCACTTTTCTCTTTTTGACAGAGACATATTGGGGCAATGAGGGTGCCAAAGCACATAATGTTAAAAGTAGAAGCCGTAATAAATATCGCGGGCAAAACAAAGTAGCTCATTGGCTGCACGTGCTTGACCTGCTCTGCCCCGGTATAAACAGTTTGCTTGCTTAACACAATTGCTATTGCGCAATCCAGTGGACTCAATTGGAACAGCAGTTTATTTTATTGAAAAATTGCAGCGCATTTTCATACTTAAAAAAATATTTTTATTTTTATTTTTTATATATATATTTTTTTAAATTCAAAATCATCTCGCGGGCCGGATTAAACCCGTTTGCGGGCCTGATCCGGCCCGCGGGCCGTATGTTTGACACCCCTGTTCTAAAGCAATTAATTCATTTTCCAAGCTGTTTAAAGGCACAGTCGACTTAGTGTATGTAAACTTCTGACCCACTGGAATTGTGATACAGTGAATTATAAGTGAAATAATTTGTCTGTAAACAATTGTTGGAAAGATTACTTGTGTCATGCACCAAGTAGATGTCCTAACCGACTTGCCAAAACTATAGTTAGAGTGGTTGAAAAACAAGTTTTAATGACTCCAACCTAAGTGTATGTAAACTTTCGACTTCAATTGTACTTCAAAGTGCATTCACCCTATTGCTTACTCCAGGGGTTCCCTAACTTTTTTCACCCACGACCCCATTTTGATATTTGAAAATTCTCGAGACCTCAACCATGTGAAAAAAAATGATGTAATTAATCGTCAATGTAAACTTTTTTATTTGGGGCTATGGCAGTCAATTGAAAAACATTCTAACAGTATTTCTGATTGTCTTCTCAACTCATGATCACACACTTTTAATTATCTCGCCACCATGATGCATGTCGCATCGGAGCTTCTCAAAGTCAGGGGGCGTGGTCAACAGTGCGCACCTCATCTCTGCTGTCACATCCAACCTAGATCGATATTTGGTTTTAATGCAGACAAGCGCACTGCTGAATCCAGCTTCACAGAGATACAGTGGGGGAAAAAAGTATTTAGTCAGCCACCAATTGTGCAAGTTCTCCCACTTAAAAAGATGAGAGAGGCCTGTAATTTTCATCATAGGTACACGTCAACTATGAGAGACAAATTGAGATTTTTTTTCTCCAGAAAACCACATTGTAGGATTTTTAATGAATTTATTTGCTAAATATGGTGGAAAATAAGTATTTGGTCACCTACAAACAAGCAAGATTTCTGGCTCTCACAGACCTGTAACTTCTTCTTTAAGAGGCTCCTCTGTCCTCCAATCGTTACCTGTATTAATGGCACCTGTTTGAACTTGTTATCAGTATAAAAGACACCTGTCCACAACCTCAAACAGTCACACTCCAAACTCCACTATGGCCAAGACCAAAGAGCTGTCAAAGGACACCAGAAACAAAATTGTAGACCTGCACCAGGCTGGGAAGACTGAATCTGCAATAGGTAAGCAGCTTGGTTTGAAGAAATCAACTGTGGGGGCAATTATTAGGAAATGGAAGACATACAAGACCACTGATAATCTCCCTCGATCTAGGGCTCCACGCAAGATCTCACCCCGTGGGGTCAAAATGATCACAAGAACGGTGAACAAAAATCCCAGAACCACACGGGGGGACCTAGTGAATGACCTGCAGAGAGCTGGGACCAAAGTAACAAAGCCTACCATTAGTAACACACTACGCCGCCAGGGACTCAAATCCTGCAGTGCCAGACGTGTCCCCCTGCTTAAGCCAGTACATGTCCAGGCCCGTCTGAAGTTTGCTAGAGTGCATTTGGATGATCCAGAAGAGGATTGGGAGAATGTCATATGGTCAGATGAAACCAAAATATAACTTTTTGGTAAAAACTCAACTCGTCGTGTTTGGAGGACAAAGAATGCTGAGTTGCATCCAAAGAACACCATACCTACTGTGAAGCATGGGGGTGGAAACATCATGCTTTGGGGCTGTTTTTTCTGCAAAGGGACCAGGACGACTGATCCGTGTAAAGGAAAGAATGAATGGGGCCATGTATCGGAGATTTTGAGTGAAAACCTCCTTCCATCAGCAAGGGCATTGAAGATGAAACGTGGCTGGGTCTTTCAGCATGACAATGATCCCAAACACACCGCCCGGGCAATGAAGGAGTGGCTTCGTAAGAAGCATTTCAAGGTCCTGGAGTGGCCTAGCCAGTCTCCAGATCTCAACCCCATAGAAAATCTTTGGAGGGAGTTGAAAGTCTGTGTTGCCCAGCGACAGCCCCAAAACATCACTGCTCTAGAGGAGATCTGCATGGAGGAATGGGCCAAAATACCAGCAACAGTGTGTGAAAATCTTGTGAAGACTTACAGAAAACGTTTGACCTGTGTCATTGCCAACAAAGGGTATATAACAAAGTATTGAGAAACTTTTGTTATTGACCAAATACTTATTTTCCACCATAATTTGCAAATAAATTCATAAAAAATCCTACAATGTGATTTTCGGATTTTTTTTCTTCTAATTTTGTCTGTCATAGTTGACGTGTACCTATGATGAAAATTACAGGCCTCTCTCATCTTTTTAAGTGGGAGAACTTGCACAATTGGTGGCTGACTAAATACTTTTTTCCCCCACT
Organism: Coregonus clupeaformis; assembly: GCF_020615455.1. Lineage (NCBI taxonomy): Eukaryota > Metazoa > Chordata > Actinopteri > Salmoniformes > Salmonidae > Coregonus > Coregonus clupeaformis. Next base: position 91,982 of record NW_025534573.1, on the reverse strand, counting down.
GTATGAGCTGTCGAAGGGTATCATGAGTCTTAATGCTCTGAGGGAGATGGCAGGCTATTCCCTATGAGTCAGGAACCAAAACTCTCAGTAGTGACCCGTGAATGCTTTGTCTGCAGCATTTGGTCACATGACAGCTCGAAAGTCTGCACTTGACTGTTGCACTTGAATTATTCAGATTCAAGCTCAACAGTCAAGTGTGACCATTTCCTACGATCTAAAGGCAGTCTGGTTAAATTCGATATTTGATATTTCAATTATTTTCATTTAGAATTTTTAAGGTTAACCACATTACAATTATTGTTATTTATTTTGTAGGATTTTTGGAAATGTTCCCGCGACCCCATTTTCATATCAGGCGACCCCACATGGGATCGCGACCCCTAGTTTGGGAATCACTGGCTTACACCTATCAAGTTGTTTCAGATCAGGCACGTACACACACAAAGCATATAGACTTGTGAGACAGTCTTAATACAGTGGTTATTACTCCTATTCTACTATATAAATACAGTGGTTATTACTCCTATTCTACTATATAAATACAGTGGTTATTACTCCTATTCTACTATATAAATACAGTGGTTATTACTCCTATTCTACTATATAAATACAGCGGTTATTACTCCTATTCTACTATATAAATACAGTGGTTATTACTCCTATTCTACTATATAAATACAGTGGTTATTACTCCTATTCTACTATATAAATACAGTGGTTATTACTCCTATTGTACTATATAAATACAGTGGTTATTACTCCTATTCTACTATATAAATACAGTGGTTATTACTCCTATTCTACTATATAAATACAGTGGTTATTACTCCTATTCTACTATATAAATACAGTGGTTATTACTCCTATTCTACTATATAAATACAGTGGTTATTACTCCTATTCTACTATATAAATACAGTGGTTATTACTCCTATTCTGCTATATAAATACAGTGGTTATTACTCCTATTCTGCTATATAAATACAGTGGTTATTACTCCTATTCTACTATATAAATACAGTGGTTATTACTCCTATTCTACTATATAAATACAGTGGTTATTACTCCTATTCTACTATATAAATACAGTGGTTATTACTCCTATTCTGCTATATAAATACAGTGGTTATTACTCCTATTCTACTATATAAATACAGTGGTTATTACTCCTATTCTGCTATATAAATAAAGTGGTTATTACGCCTATTCTACTATATAAATACAGTGGTTATTACTCCTATTCTACTATCTAAATACAGTGGTTATTACTCCTATTATAGTATCTAAATACAGTGGTTATTACTCCTATTCTACTATATAAATACAGTGGTTATTACTCCTATTCTACTATATAAATACAGTGGTTATTACTCCTATTCTACTATATAAATACAGTGGTTATTACTCCTATTCTGCTATATAAATACAGTGGTTATTACTCCTATTCTACTATCTAAATACAGTGGTTATTACTCCTATTCTACTATCTAAATACAGTGGTTATTACTCCTATTCTACTATCTAAATACAGTGGTTATTACTCCTATTCTACTATATAAATACAGTAGTTATTACTCCTATTCTACTATATAAATACAGTGGTTATTACTCCTATTCTGCTATATAAATACAGTGGTTATTACTCCTATTCTACTATATAAATACAGTGGTTATTCCTCCTATTCTACTATATAAATACAGTGGTTATTACTCCTATTCTACTATATAAATACAGCGGTTATTACTCCTATTCTACTATATAAATACAGCGGTTATTACTCCTATTCTACTATCTAAATACAGTGGTTATTACTCCTATTCTACTATATAAATACAGTTGTTATTACTCCTATTCTACTATATAAATACAGTGGTTATTACTCCTATTCTACTATATAAATACAGTGGTTATTACTCCTATTCTACTATATAAATACAGTGGTTATTACTCCTATTCTACTATATAAATACAGTGGATATTACTCCTATTCTACTATATAAATACAGTGGTTATTACTCCTATTCTACTATATATATACAGTGGTTATTACTCCTATTCTACTATATAAATACAGTGGTTATTACTCCTATTCTACTATATAAATACAGTGGTTATTACTCCTATTCTAATATCTAAATACAGTGGTTATTACTCCTATTCTACTATATAAATACAGTGGTTATTACTCCTATTCTACTATATAAATACAGTGGTTATTACTCCTATTCTACTATATAAATACAGTGGTTATTACTCCTATTCTACTATATAAATACAGTGGTTATTACTCCTATTCTACTATCTAAATACAGTGGTTATTACTCCTATTCTACTATATAAATACAGTGGTTATTACTCCTATTCTACTATATAAATACAGTGGTTATTACTCCTATTCTACTATATAAATACAGTGGTTATTCCTCCTATTCTACTATATAAATACAGTGGTTATTACGCCTTTTCTACTATATAAATATAGTGGTTATTACTCTATTCTACTATCTAAATACAGTGGTTATTACTCCTATTCTACTATATAAATACAGTGGTTATTACTCCTATTCTACTATCTAAATACAGTGGTTATTACTCCTATTCTACTATATAAATACAGTGGTTATTACTCTATTCTACTATATAAATACAGTGGTTATTACTCCTATTCTACTATCTAAATACAGTGGTTATTACTCCTATTCTACTATATAAATACAGTGGTTATTACTCCTATTCTACTATATAAATACAGTGGTTATTACTCCTATTCTACTATATAAATACAGCGGTTATTACTCCTATTCTACTATATAAATACAGCGGTTATTACTCCTATTCTACTATATAAATACAGTGGTTATTACTCCTATTCTACTATATAAATACAGCGGTTATTACTCCTATTCTACTATATAAATACAGTGGTTATTACTCCTATTCTACTATCTAAATACAGTGGTTATTACTCCTATTCTACTATATAAATACAGTGGTTATTCCTCCTATTCTACTATATAAATACAGTGGTTATTCCTCCTATTCTACTATATAAACACAGTGGTTATTACTCCTATTCTACTATATAAATACAGTGGTTATTACTCCTATTCTACTATATAAATACAGTGGTTATTACTCCTATTCTACTATATAAATACAGCGGTTATTACTCTATTCTACTATATAAATACAGTGGTTATTACTCCTATTCTACTATATAAATACAGTGGTTATTACTCCTATTCTACTATATAAATACAGTGGTTATTCCTCCTATTCTACTATATAAATACAGTGGTTATTACTCCTATTCTACTATATAAATACAGTGGTTATTACTCCTATTCTACTATATAAATACAGCGGTTATTACTCCTATTCTACTATCTAAATACAGTGGTTATTACTCATATTCTACTATATAAATACAGTGGTTATTACTCCTATTCTACTATATAAATACAGTGGTTATTACTCCTATTCTACTATCTAAATACAGTGGTTATTACTCCTATTCTACTATATAAATACAGTGGTTATTACTCCTATTCTACTATATAAATACAGTGGTTATTACTCATATTCTACTATATAAATACAGTGGTTATTCCTCCTATTCTACTATATAAATACAGTGGTTATTACTCCTGTTCTACTATATAAATACAGTGGTTATTACTCTATTCTACTATATAAATACAGTGGTTATTACTCCTATTCTACTATATAAATACAGTGGTTATTACTCCTATTCTACTATATAAATACAGTGGTTATTACTCCTATTCTACTATCTAAATACAGTGGTTATTACTCCTATTCTACTATATAAATACAGTGTTTATTACTCCTATTCTACTATATAAATACAGTGGTTATTACTCCTATTCTACTATATAAATACAGTGGTTATTACTCCTATTCTACTATATAAATACAGTGGTTATTACTCCTATTCTACTATCTAAATACAGTGGTTATTACTCCTATTCTACTATATAAATACAGTGGTTATTACTCCTATTCTACTATATAAATACAGTGGTTATTACTCCTATTCTACTATATAAATACAGTGGTTATTCCTCCTATTCTACTATATAAATACAGTGGTTATTACGCCTATTCTACTATATAAATATAGTGGTTATTACTCCTATTCTACTATCTAAATACAGTGGTTATTACTCCTATTCTACTATATAAATACAGCTGTTATTACTCCTATTCTACTATATAAATACAGTGGTTATTACTCCTATTCTACTATCTAAATACAGTGGTTATTACTCCTATTCTACTATATAAATACAGTGGTTATTCCTCCTATTCTACTATATAAATACAGTGGTTATTCCTCCTATTCTACTATATAAACACAGTGGTTATTACTCCTATTCTACTATATAAATACAGTGGTTATTACTCCTATTCTACTATATAAATACAGTGGTTATTACTCCTATTCTACTATATAAATACAGCGGTTATTACTCCTATTCTACTATATAAATACAGTGGTTATTACTCCTATTCTACTATATAAATACAGTGGTTATTACTCCTATTCTACTATATAAATACAGTGGTTATTCCTCCTATTCTACTATATAAATACAGTGGTTATTACTCCTATTCTACTATATAAATACAGTGGTTATTACTCATATTCTACTATATAAATACAGCGGTTATTACTCCTATTCTACTATCTAAATACAGTGGTTATTACTCCTATTATACTATATAAATACAGTGGTTATTACTCCTATTCTACTATATAAATACAGTGGTTATTACTCCTATTCTACTATCTAAATACAGTGGTTATTACTCCTATTCTACTATATAAATACAGTGGTTATTACTCCTATTCTACTATATAAATACAGTGGTTATTACTCCTATTCTACTATATAAATACAGTGGTTATTCCTCCTATTCTACTATATAAATACAGTGGTTATTACTCCTATTCTACTATATAAATACAGTGGTTATTACTCATATTCTACTATATAAATACAGTGGTTATTACTCCTATTCTACTATATAAATACAGTGGTTATTACTCCTATTCTACTATCTAAATACAGTGGTTATTACTCTATTCTACTATATAAATACAGTGGTTATTACTCCTATTCTACTATATAAATACAGTGGTTATTACTCCTATTCTACTATATAAATACAGTGGTTATTACTCCTATTCTACTATATAAATACAGTGGTTATTACTCCTATTCTACTATCTAAATACAGTGGTTATTACTCCTATTCTACTATATAAATACAGTGGTTATTACTCCTATTCTACTATATAAATACAGTGGTTATTACTCCTATTCTACTATATAAATACAGTGGTTATTCCTCCTATTCTACTATATAAATACAGTGGTTATTACGCCTATTCTACTATATAAATATAGTGGTTATTACTCCTATTCTACTATCTAAATACAGTGGTTATTACTCCTATTCTACTATATAAATACAGTGGTTATTACTCCTATTCTACTATCTAAATACAGTGGTTATTACTCCTATTCTACTATATAAATACAGTGGTTATTACTCCTATTCTAGTATATAAATACAGTGATTATTACTCCTATTCTACTATATAAATACAGTGGTTATTACTCCTATTCTACTATATAAATACTGTGGTTATTACTCCTATTCTACTATATAAATACAGTGGTTATTCCTCCTTTTCTACTATATAAATACAGTGGTTATTACTCCTATTCTACTATATAAATACAGTGGTTATTACTCCTATTCTACTATATAAATACAGTGGTTATTCCTCCTATTCTACTATATAAATACAGTGGTTATTACTCCTATTCTACTATATAAATACAGTGGTTATTACTCCTATTCTAGTATATAAATACAGTGATTATTACTCCTATTCTACTATATAAATACAGTGGTTATTCCTCCTATTCTACTATCTAAATACAGTGGTTATTACTCCTATTCTACTATATAAATACAGTGGTTATTACTCCTATTCTACTATATAAATACAGTGGTTATTACTCCTATTCTAGTATATAAATACAGTGATTATTACTCCTATTCTACTATATAAATACAGTGGTTATTACTCCTATTCTAGTATATAAATACAGTGATTATTACTCCTATTCTACTATATAAATACAGTGGTTATTACTCCTATTCTACTATATAAATACAGTGGTTATTACTCCTATTCTACTATATAAATACAGTGGTTATCGCGGTTATAAACACACAGGTTGCGTCCCAAAAGGCACCCTATTCCCTATGTAGCACCCACAGGGCTCTGGTCAAATGTAGTGCACTATATAGGGAATAGGGTGCCTTTTGGGACAGATACACAGTCAATGTTAGACATAGTTTGTTCCTTCAAAACTAGGCTTTGTTCAGTCACTGGTAAGCAAGTGGTAAGTGGGCCAGAAGGTATAGTATCTTCCTTCAACAGGAAGTGGTAAGTGGGCCAGAAGGTATAGAATCTTCCTTTAATAGGAAGTGGCAAGTGGGCCAAAACGTATATAGTATCAGTATCTTCCTTCCTGTCTTCTTTTTCTAAACTGTCTGTTTAGTGTTTCTCTGTCCAAATGTGCACAGTGAAATATGTACAGTGAGGGAAAAAAGTATTTGATCCCCTGCTAATTTTGTACGTTTGCCACTGACAAAGAAATTATCAGTCTATCATTTTAATGGTAGGTTTATTTGAACAGTGAGAGACAGAATAACAACAAAAAAATCCAGTAAAACGCATGTCAAAAATGTTATAAATTGATTTGCATTTTAATGAGGGAAATAAGTATTTGACCCCCTCTCAATCATAAAGATTTCTGGCTCCCAGGTGTCTTTTATACAGGTATCGAGCTCAGATTAGGAGCACACTCTTAAAGGGAGTGCTCCTAATCTCAGTTTGTTACCTGTATAAAAGACACCTGTCCACAGAAGCAATCAATCAATCAGATTCCAAACTCTCCACCATGGCCAAGACCAAAGAGCTCTCCAAGGATGTCAGGGACAAGATTGTAGACCTACACAAGGCTGGAATGGGCTACAAGACCATCGCCAAGCAGCTTGGTGAGAAGGTGACAACAGTTGGTGCGATTATTCACAAATGGAAGAAACACAAAATAACTGTCAATCTCTCTCAGCCTGGGGCTCCATGCAAGATCTCACCTCGTGGAGTTGCAATGATCATGAGAACGGTGAGGAATCAGCCCAGAACTACACGGGAGGATCTTGTCAATGATCTTAAGGCAGCTGGGACCATAGTCACCAAGTAAACAATTGGTAACACACTACGCCGTGAAGGACTGAAATCCTGCAGCGCCCGCAAGGTCCCCCTGCTCAAGAAAGCACATATACAGGCCCGTCTGAAGTTTGAACATCTGAATGATTCAGAGGAGAACTGGGTGAAAGTGTTGTGGTCTGATGAGACCAAAATCGAGCTCTTTGGCATCAACTCAACTCGCCGTGTTTGGAGGAGGAGGAATGCTGCCTATGACCCCAAGAACACCATCCCCAACGTCAAACATGGAGGTGGAAATATTATGCTTTGGGGGTGTTTTTCTGCTAAGGGGACAGGACAACTTCACCGCATCAAAGGGACGATGGACGGGGCCATGTACCGTCAAATCTTGGGTGAGAACCTCCTTCCCTCAGCCAGGGCATTGAAAATGGTCTTGGATGGGTATTCCAGCATGACAATGACCCAAAACACACGGCCAAGGCGTTCAAAGGAGTGGCTCAAGAAGAAGCACATTAAGGTCCTGGAGTGGCCTAGCCAGTCTCCAGACCTTAATCCCATAGAAAATCTGTGGAGGAAGCTGAAGGTTCGAGTTGCCAAACGTCAGCCTCGAAACCTTAATGACTTGGAGAAGATCTGCAAAGAGGAGTGGGACAAAAATCCCTCCTGAGATGTGTGCAAACCTGGTGGCCAACTACAAGAAACGTCTGACCTCTGTGATTGCCAACAAGGGTTTTGCCACCAAGTACTAAATCCTGTTTTGCAGAGGGGTCAAATACTTATTTCCCTCATTAAAATGCAAATCAATTTATAACATTTTTGACATGCGTTTTTCTGGATTTTTTTGTTGTTATTCTGTCTCTCACTGTTCAAATAAACCTACCATTAAAATTATAGACTGATCATGTCTTTGTCAGTGGGCAAACGTACAAAATCAGCAGGGGATCAAATACTTTTTTCCCTCACTGTACATGGTGTCATGATACAGGGCATCGTCTTTACAAACTGATCTGAGTCCCAGCAGTGAGATAGGTACATGGTGTCATGATACAGGGCATCGTCTTTACAAACTGATCTGAGTCCCAAATGACACCCTTTCTGTATTCCCTTTGGGGCCCTGTCCAAAAGTAGTGCACTATGTAGGGAATAGGGTTTGAGATGCAGTTCCAGACAATGCCCTCTTCTTCTAACACTCATGAGTCAACAATGTGTGTAGGCAGGATATATCATGAGGATTCATGACTGGCCAACAGTACTCTCTATATTTATTAAAAGTCATGAACAGTCAAAATCATGTTTTTCATGATATTTGGATGAAACCAGATCAAAGTATGAAAAATGACTGTTGCTTCTACGTTGATTAAGTTTGATCATAAAGTTACTGGTCCCCACCCCCATGTCAAACACTTGGATTCAGGAGGCGGGATTATTAAGGGGATAGGGTGACATCACCCTAACTCATTTTAATACACCAATGGTAACATGATATTCTCTTACCTAATTTAAATGAGTACCGCCTTGTAACCAACATCGGAGAACACATGTTTGCAGAGGGACGTAGTTATATAGCTAGATACTCTACTGGTGCCAAAACTTGACTGTAGGGTGTCAGCAAATATAATTAAAAGTTTACACTATTCATCTATGGTAAATATACTTATGTCTCCCCTTTCACCAGTGTCTGGTGTTAGCTAGTTACTGGCTAGCTAGGTCTACATCTGTTTCTGGTATTAGCTAGTTACTGGCTAGCTAGATCTTCATTTGTGTCTGGTGTTAGCTAGTTACTGGCTAGCTAGGTCTTCATCTGTCTGGTGTTAGCTAGTTACTGGCTAGCTAGGTCTTCATCTGTCTGGTGTTAGTTACTGGCTAGCTAGGTCTTCATCTGTTTATGGTGTTAGCTAGTTACTGGCTAGCTAGGTCTTCATCTGTTTCTTGTGTTAGCTAGTTACTGGCTAGCTAGGTCTTCATCTGTGTCTGGTGTTAGCTAGTTACTGGCTAGCTAGGTCTTCATCGGTGTCTGGTGTTAGCTAGTTACTGGCTAGCTAGGTCTTCATCTGTTTCTTGTGTTAGCTAGTTACTGGCTAGCTAGGTCTTCATCTGTTTCTTGTGTTAGCTAGTTACTGGCTAGCTAGGTCTTCATCTGTGTCTGGTGTTAGCTAGTTACTGGCTAGCTAGGTCTTCATCGGTGTCTGGTGTTAGCTAGTTACTGGCTAGCTAGGTCTTCATCTGTTTCTTGTGTTAGCTAGTTACTGGCTAGCTGGGTCTTCATCAGTGTCCTGTGTTAGTTAGTTACTGGCTAGCTAGGTCTTCATCTGTGTCCGGTGTCAGCTAGTTACTGGCTAGCTAGGTCTTCATCTGTTTCTGGTGTTAGCTAGTTACTGGCTAGCTAGGTCTACATCTGTGTCTGGTGTTAGCTAGTTACTGGCTAGCTAGATCTTCATCTGTGTCCGGTGTCAGCTAGTTACTGGCTAGCTAGGTCTACATCTGTTTCTGGTGTCAGCTAGTTACTGGCTAGCTAGGTCTTCATCAGTCCTGGTGTTAGCTAGTTACTGGCTAGCTAGGTCTTCATCTGTGTCTGGTGTCAGCTAGTTACTGGCTAGCTAGGTCTTCATCTGTGTCCTGTGTTAGCTAGTTACTGGCTAGCTAGGTCTACATCTGTTTCTGGTGTTAGCTAGTTACTGGCTAGCTAGGTCTTCATCGGTGTCCTGTGTTAGCTAGTTACTGGCTAGCTAGGTCTTCATCTGTGTCTGGTGTTAGCTAGTTACTGGCTAGCTAGGTCTTCAGCCAGCATGGAACAAACTGGGGGGAAGGGTCATTCAAAACTGAAGCAGTTGTCATGTCAACACATCCGTCAGTACTGCTGTGAACCGCATCACAAGAGACATGCCAAACGGGAGACGGATAAAAGAACAAAAACATACTCGAAGCGATTTCAATGTTGCTTTGTGTATCGCCAACTTTGCTTGAGATGATTTTACTGCAACACTGCTCACTTCATCTTGACATAGGCGTTGCAAAGAGCTGTCAGTCAAGGCGAGCCCACTCAGCCTGTCTTCCTGGTAGTCAGCCATGAGAGAAAAAGTCATTTTTCTCACACTTTGAGCATTTCTATCCCCAAACAATGTTCTGGGTGATATTTTATTCACTCAAAAGGCTATTTTACATGGGAATCAGAGTGACGGTTCGGGACCTTTAATCTCTCTCTTCTCTCTCACCTTCTCGGTCTACCAGAGACTTGAGGTCTGGTAAACGGGTCAGCTTCAGGTCCAGCAGCAGCTGACCATAGGGTTTACCCTAGAGCAGAGGAGAGACGGGGAGAGGGGGAGAGGAGAGAGAGAGAGAGGGGGAGAGCAGAGGAGAGACGGGGAGACGGGGAGAGGGGGAGAGGGGGAGAGGAGAGAGAGAGGGGGAGAGCAGAGGAGAGACGGGGAGAGGAGAGAGAGATGTGTTAGCAGAAATCTCACAAAGAATTCACTAAGAAGAATTCCTTCTTTTACTGATAAACTAAACACATGTTTAAAACATGTGTGTGTGTGTGTGCGTGTGTGTGTGTGTGCGTGTGTGTGTGTGTGTAACCCTTTGATGTAACTCTGTGTTCCAGTGGGCCAATAAAACGCTTTATATGGCTGCTGTCGCCATAGCCTTGGGTGTGAAAGAGAGGAGGGGGAATGGAAGGAAGGAGGGAGGGAGGGAGGGAGGGAAAAGGGGGTTCAAAGGTGAAGGGTATAAAGAGAGAGGGACAGGGGAAAGGGAGAGAGGGGGAGAAGGGGAGAGTAACAGGGGAAAGGGGGAGAAGGGGAGAGGGGGAGAAGGGGAGAGAGACAGGAGAAAGGGGGAATTACAGTACAGGTGAGGAGGGACGGAGGGAAGTAGGGAAGTGGGGAGCTAAGAGGTCAGTGGTGAGGGGTAGAAGGTGAGAGGAACAGGGGGAGAGGGGTAAAGGGGGAGAGGAACAGGGGGAGAGGGGGAGAAGGTGAGAGGAACAGGGGGAGAAGGTGAAAGGAACAGGGGGAGAGGGGAGAAGGTGAGAGGAACAGGGGAGAGGGGGGAAAGGGGGGAGAGGAGCAGGGGAGAAGGGGGGAGAGGAACAGGGGGAGAGGGGGGAAAGGGGGAGAGGAGCAGGGGGAGGGGGAGAAGGTGAGAGGAACAGGGGAGAGGGGGAGAAGGGGGAGAGGAACAGGGGAGAGGGGTAAAGGGGGGAGAGGAACAGGGGGAGAGGAACAGGGGGAGAGGAACAGGGGAGAGGGGGGAGAAGGTGAGAGGAACAGGGGAGAAGGTGAAGGAACAGGGAGAGGGGGAACGGGGGAGAGGAACAGGGGAGAGGGGGGAAAGGGGGAGAGGAACAGGGGGAGAGGGGTAAAGGGGGAGAGGAACAGGGGGAGAGGAACAGGGGGAGAGGGGGAGAAGGTGAGAGGAACAGGGGAGAAGGTGAAAGGAACAGGGGAGAGGGGGAGAAGGTGAGAGGAACAGGGGGAGAGGGGGAAAGGGGGGAGAGGAGCAGGGAGAGGGGGGAGAAGGTGAGAGGAACAGGGGGAGAGGGGGAGAGGAACAGGGGGAGAGGGGGAGAAGGTGAGAGGAACAGGGGGAGAGGGGGAACGGGGAGGGACAGGGGGAGAGGGGGGAAAGGGGGAGAGGAACAGGGGGGAGAGGGGTAGAAGGGAGAGGAATGGGGAGAAGGTGAGAGGAACAGGGGGAGAGGGGGAACGGGGGAGAGGAACAGGGGAGAGGGGGAAGGGGGAGAGGAACAGGGGAGAGGGGTAGAAGGGGAGAGGAACGGGGAGAAGGTGAGAGGAACAGGGGAGAGGGGGAGAGGGGGAGAATGGGGAGAGGAGCAGGGGAGAGGGGAGAAGGTGAGAGGGAAGAGGGGGGAGAGAGACAGGGGAGAGGGGGGAGAGACAGGGAAGAGGGAGGGGGAGAGAGGGAGAGGGGAGAGGGGGAGAGAGACAGGGGAGAGGGGGAGGGAGAGGGGAGAGGGGGGAGAGGACAGGGAGGGGAGAGACAGGGGAGGGGGGGGGGGGAGAGAGACAGGGGAGAGGGGGAGAGAGGGAGAGGGGAGGCGAGGGGGAGGAGGGGGAGAGAGACAGGGAGAGGGGGAGAGAGAGGGGGGAGAGGAAGGGGGAGGGGAGAGAGGGAGAGGGAGAGGGGGAGAGAGACAGGGGAGAGGGGGAGAGGGGGAGAGAGGAGAGGGGAGAGAGGGGGAGAGAGGGAGAGGGGGAGAGAGACAGGGGAGAGGGTTAGGGGAAAGGACACCAGAGAGAAAGGAGTAGGGGGTTGGGGGAGAGTGTGTGTGTGTGTGTATCATGCCTTCTGTGTGGGAAGTGTGTCTATCAACACCCTGACCCCCCAGAGCGCATTGCAGGACGAAGTTGAGAGCATGAATCCCTGGTAACTCATAAGTACAGGAAAGGAGAGGGTTAAAACACACACACACAGAGCATGGCACGCAAGCATAGTCATTATTCCTTGTTAGCATAATCAGTGTCAGACGTGGAGCCGTGGTTAGCTGCTGGAGGAAACAGAGGCCGCGTCCCAAATAGCACCCTATTCCCTATATAGTGCACTACTTTAGACCAGAGAATGGCACCCTATTCCCTATATAGTGCACTACTTTAGACCAGAGAATGGCACCCTATTCTCTATATATGCACTACTTTAGACCCAGAGAATGGCACCTATTCTCTATATAGTGCACTACTTTAGACCAGAGAATGGCACCCTATTCTCTATATAGTGCACTACTTTAGACCAGAGAATGGCACCCTATTCCCTATATAGTGCACTACTTTAGACCAGAGAATGGCACCCTATTCCCTATATAGTGCACTACTTTAGACCAGAGAATGGCACCCTATTCTCTATATAGTGCACTACTTTAGACCAGAGAATGGCACCCTATTCTCTATATAGTGCACTACTTTAGACCAGAGAATGGCACCCTCATTCCCATATAGTGCACTACTTTAGACCAGAGAATGGCACCCTATTCCCTATATAGTGCACTACTTTAGACCAGAGAATGGCACCCTATTCTCTATATAGTGACTACTTTAGACCAGAGAATGGCACCCTATTCCCTATAAGTGCACTACTTTAGACCAGAGAATGGCACCCTATTCCCTATATAGTGCACTACTTTAGACCAGAGAATGGCACCTATTCTCTATATAGTGCACTACTTTAGACCAGAGAATGGCACCCTATTCCTATATAGTGCACTTACTTTAGACCAGAGAATGGTACCCTATTCCCTATATAGTGTCACTACTTTAGACCAGAGAATGGCACCCTATTCCCTATATAGTGCACTACTTTAGACCAGAGAATGGCACCCCTATTCTCTATAGTGCACTACTTTCAGACCAGAGAATGGCACCCTATTCCCTATATAGTGCACTACTTTAGACTCAGAGAATGGCACCCTATTCCCTATATAGTGCACTACTTTAGACCAGAGAATGGCACCCTATTCCCTATATAGTGCACTACTTTAGACTCAGAGAATGGCACCCTATTCCCTATATAGTGCACTACTTTAGACCAGAGAATGGCACCTATTCCCATATAGTGCACTACTTTAGACCACGAGAATGGCACCCTATTCCCTATATAGTGCACTACTTTAGACCAGAGAATGGCACCCTATTCTCTATATAGTGCACTACTTTAGACCAGAGAATGGCACCCTATTCCCATATAGTGCACTACTTTAGACCAGAGAATGGCACCCTATTCCCTATATAGTACTACTTTAGACCAGAGAATGGCCCCCTATTCCCTATAGTGCACTACTTAGACCAGAGAATGGCACCCTATTCCCTATAGTAGCACTACTTTAGACCAGAGAATGGCACCCCTATTCCCTATATGTGCACTACTTTAGACCAGAGAATGGCACCCTATTCCCTATATAGTGCACTACTTTAGACCAGAGAATGGCACCCTATTCCCTATATAGTGCACTACTTTAGACCAGAGAATGGCACCCTAATCCCTATATAGTGCACTACTTTAGACCAGAGAATGGCACCCTATTCCCTATATAGTGCACTACTTTAGACCAGAGAATGGCACCCTATTCCCTATATAGTGCACTACTTTAGACCAGAGAATGGCACCCTATTCCCTATATAGTGCACTACTTTAGACCAGAGAATGGCACCCTATTCCCTATATAGTGCACTACTTTAGACCAGAGAATGGCACCCTATTCCCTATATAGTGCACTACTTTAGACCAGAGAATGGCACCCTATTCCTATATAGTGACACTACTTTAGACCAGAGAATGGCACCCTATTCCCTATATAGTGCACTACTTTAGACCAGAGAATGGCACCCTATTCCCTATATAGTGCACTACTTTAGACCAGAGAATGGCACCCTATTCTCTATATAGTGCACTACTTTAGACCAGAGAATGGCACCCCTATTCCCATATAGTGCACTTACTTTAGACCAGAGAATGGCACCCTATTCCTATATAGTGCTATTCACTTTAGAGCCAGAGAATGGCCCCCTATTCCCTATATAGTGCACTACTTTAGACCAGAGAATGGCACCCTATTCTAATAGTGCACTTACTTTAAGACCAGAGAATGGCACCCTATTCCTATATAGTGCACTACTTTAGACCAGAGAATGGGCACCCTATTCCCTATATAGTGCACTACTTTAGACCAGAGAATGGCACCTATTCCCTATATAGTGCACTACTTAGACCAGAGAATGGCACCCTAATCCCTATATAGTGCACTACTTTAGACCAGAGAATGGCGCACCCTATTCCTACAGTGCACTACTTTAGACTCAGAGAATGGCACCTATTCCCTATATAGTACTACTTTAGACCAGAGAATGGCACCCTATTCCTATAGTGCACTACTTTAGACCAGAGAATGGCACCCTATTCCCATATAGTGCACTACTTTAGACCAGAGAATGGCACCTTATTCCCTATAGTGCACTACTTTGAGACCAGAGAATGGCCCCTATTCCCTATATAGTGCACTACTTTAGACCAGAGAATGGCAAACCCCTATTCCTGCTAGTGCACTACTTTAGACCAGAGAATGGCACCCTATTCCCTATATAGTGCAATTACTTTTAGACCAGAGAGAATGGCCCCTATTCTATATAGTGCACTACTTTAGACCAGAGAATGGCACCTATTCCCTATATATGTGCACTACTTTAGACCAGAGAATGGCCCCCTATTCCCTATATAGTGCACTACTTTAGACCAGAGAATGGCACCCTATTCCCTATATAGTGCACTACTTTAGACCAGAGAATGGCACCCCTATTCCCTATATAGTGCACTACTTTTGACAAGGGCTCATAGAGTCACGGTGCACCGTATAGGGAATAGGGTGCAATTTGTGACACGGCCAGAGATGTTGTAGCAATAAAGACGTTTCAGTAGTAAAACACATTACACTGAGTATACGAAACATCTTTCCATTCCACAGACTGACCAGGTGAATCCAGGTGAAAGCTATGATCCCTTATTGATGTCACTTGTTAAATCCACTTCAAATCAGTGTAGATGACGGTGGGGAGACAGGGTTAAAGAATGATTTTTTAAGCCTTGAGACGTGGATTGTGTACGTGCGGCATTCAGAGGGTGAACGGTAGTAGGTGCCAGACGCACCAGCAGAAACTCTGCAGGGTTTTTTCTCGCTCAACAGTTTCCCGTGTGTATGAAGAATGGTCCACCAACTTGACACAACTGTTGGGAACATGGGGCCAGCATCCCTGCGGAACGCTTTTGACACCTTGTAGAGTCCCATGCCCCGACGAATTGAGGCTGTTCTGAGGGGAAAAAAAGGGGGGTGATACGCAATATAAGGACGGTGTTCCTAATGTTTTGTCCGCTCCGTGTATAGTAACAAAGACATTATAGCAGTAGAGATCCTGGTTGCGCCCTGTTCCCTATTGACCCTGGTCAATGCGCCCTGTTCCCTATGGACCCTGGTCAATGCGCCCTGTTCCCTATGGACCCTGGTCAATGCGCCCTGTTCCCTATTGACCCTGGTCAATCGCCTGTTCCCTATTGACCCTGGTCAATGCGCCCTGTTCCCTATGGACCCTGGTCAATGCGCCTGTTCCCTATTGACCCTGGTCAATGCGCCCTGTTCCCTATGGACCCTGGTCAATGCGCCCTGTTCCCCTATGGACCCTGGTCAATGCGCCCTGTTCCCTATTGACCCTGGTCAATGCGCCTGTTCCCTATTGACCTGGTCAATGCGCCCTGTTCCCTATGGACCCTGGTCAATGCGCCTGTTCCCTATGGACCCTGGTCAATGCGCCCTGTTCCTATTGACCCTGGTCAATGCGCCCTGTTCCCTATGGACCCTGGTCAATGCGCCCTGTTCCCTATGGACCCTGGTCAATGCGCCCTGTTCCCTATGGACCCTGGTCAATGCGCCCTGTTCCCTATGGACCCTGGTCAATGCGCCCTGTTCCCTATTGACCCTGGTCAATGCGCCCTGTTCCCTATTGACCCTGGTCAATGCTGCCCTGTTCCTATTGACCCTGGTCAATGCTCGCCTGTTCCCTATGGACCCTGGTCAATGCGCCCCTGTTCCCTATGGACCCTGGTCAATGCGCCTGTTCCCTATTGACCCTGGTCAATGCGCCTGTTCTATTGACCCTGGTCAATCGCCTGTTCCCTATGGACCCTGGTCAATGCGCCCTGTTCCTATTGACCCTGGTCAATGCGCCCCTGTTCCCTATGGACCCTGGTCAATGCGCCCTGTTCCCTATGGACCCTGGTCATTGCGCCCTGTTCCCTATTGACCCTGGTCAATGCGCCTGTTCCCTATTGACCCTGGTCAATGCGCCTGTTCCCTATGGACCCTGGTCAATGCGCCCTGTTCCCTATGGACCCTGGTCAATGCGCCCTGTTCCCTATTGACCTGGTCAATGCGCCTGTTCCCTATGGACCCTGGTCAATGCGCCTGTTCCCTATGGACCCTGGTCAATGCGCCCTGTTCCCTATGGACCCTGGTCAATGCGCCCTGTTCCCTATGGACCCTGGTCAATGCGCCTGTTCCCTATTGACCCTGGTCAATGCGCCCTGTTCCCCTATTGACCCTGGTCAATGCGCCCTGTTCCCTATTGACCCTGGTCAATGCGCCCTGTTCCCTATTGACCCTGGTCAATGCGCCCTGTTCCCTATTGACCCTGGTCAATGCGCCCTGTTCCCTATGGACCCTGGTCAATGCGCCCTGTTCCCTATTGACCCTGGTCAATGCGCCCTGTTCCCTATTGACCCTGGTCAATGCGTCCTGTTCCCTATGGACCCTGGTCAATGCGCCTGTTCCCTATGGACCCTGGTCAATGCGCCCTGTCTCCCTATTACCCTGGTCAATGCGCCCTGTTCCTATTGACCCTGGTCAATGCGCCCTGTTCCCTATGGACCCTGGTCAATGCGCCCTGTTCCCTATGGACCCTGGTCAATGCGCCCTGTTCCCTATGGACCCTGGTCAATGCGCCCTGTTCCCTATGGACCCTGGTCAATGCGCGCCTGTTCCCTATTGACCCCTGGTCAATGCGCCTGTTCCTATTGACCCTGGTCAATGCGCCCTGTTCCCTATGGACCCTGGTCAATGCGCCCTGTTCCCTATGGACCCTGGTCAATGCGCCCTGTTCCCTATTGACCCTGGTCAATGCGCCCTGTTCCCTATGGACCCTGGTCAATGCGCCCTGTTCCCTATGGACCCTGGTCAATGCGCCCTGTTCCCTATGGACCCTGGTCAATGCGCCCTGTTCCTATGGACCCTGGTCAATGCGCCCTGTTCCCTATTGACCCTGGTCAATGCGCCCTGTTCCCTATTGACCCTGGTCAATGCGCCCTGTTCCCTATTGACCCTGGTCAATGCGCCCTGTTCCCTATTGACCCTGGTCAATGCGCCCTGTTCCCTATTGACCCTGGTCAATGCGCCTGTTCCCTATGGACCCTGGTCAATGCGCCTGTTCCCTATTGACCCTGGTCAATGCGCCCTGTTCCCTATGGACCTGGTCAATGCGCCCTGTTCCCTATTGACCCTGGTCAATCGTCCTGTCCCTATATTGACCCTGGTCAATGCGCCTGTTCCTATTGACCCTGGTCAATGCGCCCTGTTCCCTATTG
The DNA here is from genome assembly GCF_020615455.1 of Coregonus clupeaformis. NCBI lineage: Eukaryota > Metazoa > Chordata > Actinopteri > Salmoniformes > Salmonidae > Coregonus > Coregonus clupeaformis. The sequence continues at coordinate 73,575 of NW_025534573.1, read as the reverse complement.
ACCCTGGTCAAGTGCGTCCTGTTCCTATTGACCCTGGTCAATGCGCCCTGTTCCCTATTGACCTGGTCAATGCGCCCTGTTCCCTATTGACCCTGGTCAATGCGCCCTGTTCCTATGGACCCTGGTCAATGCGCCCTGTTCCCTTTGACCCTGGTCAATGCGCCCTGTTCCCTATTGACCCTGGTCAATGCGCCTGTTCCCTATTGACCCTGGTCAATGCGCCTGTTCCCTATTGACCCTGGTCAATGCGCCCTGTTCCCTATTGACCCTGGTCAATGCGCCCTGTTCCCCATATGGACCCTGGTCAATGCGCCTGTTCCTATGGACCCTGGTCAATGCGCCCCCTGTTCCCTATTGACCCTGGTCAATGCGCCCTGTTCCCCCCTATGGACCCTGGTCAATGCGCCCTGTTCCCTATGGACCCTGGTCAATGCGCCTGTTCCCTATTGACCCTGGTCAATGCGCCCTGTTCCTTCATGTCGACCCTGGTCAATGCGCCCTGTTCCTTATGGACCCTGGTCAATGCGCCCTGTTCCCTATTGGACCCTGGTCAATGCGTCCCTGTTCCTATGGACCCCTGGTCAATGCGCCCTGTTCCCCTATGGACCCTGGTCAATGCGCCCTGTTCCTATGGACCCTGGTCAATGCGCCCTGTTCCCTATGGACCCTGGTCAATGCGCCCTGTTCCCCTATTGACCCTGGTCAATGCGCCCTGTTCCCTATTGACCCTGGTCAATGCGCCCTGTTCCCTATTGACCTGGTCAATGCGCCTGTTCCTATGGACCCTGGTCAATGCGCCTGTTCCCTATTGACCCTGGTCAATCCCGCGCCTGTTCCCTATGGACCCTGGTCAATGCGCCCTGTTCCCTATTGACCTGGTCAATGCGTCCTGTTCCCTATTGACCCTGGTCAATGCGTCCTGTTCCCTATGGACCCTGGTCAATGCGCCCTGTTCCCTATTGACCCTGGTCAATGCGTCCTGTTCCCTATTGACCCTGGTCAATGCGCCCTGTTCCCTATTGACCCTGGTCAATGCGCCTGTTCCTATTGACCCTGGTCAATGCGCCTGTTCCCTATGGACCCTGGTCAATGCGCCTGTTCCCTGTTGACCCTGGTCAATGCGCCCTGTTCCCTATTGACCCTGGTCAATGCGCCTGTTCCCTATTGACCCTGGTCAATGCGCCTGTTCCCTATTGACCCTGGTCAATGCGCCCTGTTCCTATTGACCCTGGTCAATGCGCCTGTTCCCTATGGACCCTGGTCAATGCGCCCTGTTCCCTATTGACCCTGGTCAATGCGCCCTGTTCCCTATGGACCCTGGTCAATGCGCCTGTCTCCTATTGACCCTGGTCAATGCGTCCTGTTCCTATTGACCCTGGTCAATGCGTCCTGTTCCCTATGGACCCTGGTCAATGCGCCTGTTCCCTATTGACCCTGGTTAATGCGTCCTGTTCCTATTGACCCTGGTCAATGCGCCCTGTTCCCTATTGACCCTGGTCAATGCGCCCTGTTCCCTATTGACCCTGGTCAATGCGTCCCTGTTCCTTACGGACCCTGGTCAATGCGCCCTGTTCCCTATTGACCCTGGTCAATCGTCCTAGTTCCTCATTGACCCTGGTCAATGCGCCCTGTTCCCTATTGACCCTGGTCAATGCGCCTAGTTCCCTATTGACCCTGGTCAATGCGTCCTGTTCCTATTGACCCTGGTCAATGCGCCTGTTCCTATTGACCCTGGTCAATGCGTCCTGTTCCCTATTGACCCTGGTCAATGCGCCCTGTTCCCTATTGACCCTGGTCAATGCGCCCTGTTCCCTATTGACCCTGGTCAATGCGCCCTGTTCCCTATGGACCCTGGTCAATGCGCTCCTGTTCCCTATTGACCTGGTCAATGCGCCCTGTTCCCTATTGACCCTGGTCAATGCGCCTTATTCCCCTATTGACCCTGGTCAATGCGCCTGTTCCCTATTGACCCTGGTCAATGCGCCTGTTCCCTATTGACCTGGTCAATGCGCCTGTTCCCTATGGACCCTGGTCAATGCGCCCTGTTCCTATTGACCCTGGTCAATGCGCCCTGTTCCCTATGGACCCTGGTCAATGCGCCCTGTTCCCTATTGACCCTGGTCAATGCGCCCTGTTCCCTATTGACCCTGGTCAATGCGCCCTGTTCCCTATTGACCCTGGTCAATGCGCCCTGTTCCCTATTGACCCTGGTCAAAAGTAGTGCACTAGAAAAGGGGAATACGGTTGCCATTTGGAACTTCACCTTCCAGTTCTCCTCACACTCTAGCCTGGTCCAAATGACGATCAGGTCATTAAAAACCCCTGGTCCCCTGGTGTTGACTATCAGGGTCATTAAAAACCCCCTGGTCCCCTGGTGTTGACTATCAGGTCATTAAAAACCCCTGGTCCCCTGGTGTTGACTATCAGGTCATTAAAACCCCTGGTCCCCTGGTGTTGACTATCAGGTCATTAAAAACCCTGGTCCCCTGGTGTTGACTATCAGGTCATTAAAACCCCTGGTCCCCTGGTGTTGACTATCAGGTCATTAAAACCCCTGGTCCCCTGGTGTTGACTATCAGGTCATTAAAAACCCTGGTCCCCTGGTGTTGACTATAGGGTCATTAAAAACCCCTGGTCCCCTGGTGTTGACTATCGGGTCATTAAAAACCCCTGGTCCCTGTGTGTGACTATCGGGTCATTAAAAACCCTGGTCCCCCTGGTGTTGACTATAGGGTCATTAAAACCCCTGGTCCCCTGGTGTTGACTATCAGGTCATTAAAAACCCCTGGTCCCCTGGTGTTGACTATCAGGTCATTAACAACCCCTGGTCCCCTGGTGTTGACTATCGGGTCATTAAAAACCCCTGGTCCCCTGGTGTTGACTATAGGGTCATTAAAAACCCCTGGTCCCCTGGTGTTGACTATCAGGTCATTAAAACCCCTGGTCCCCTGGTGTTGACTATCGGGTCATTAAAAACCCCTGGTCCCCTGGTGTTGACTATCAATCAATCAATCAATTTTATTTTATATAGCCCTTCTTACATCAGCTAATATCTCGAAGTGCTGTACAGAAACCCAGCCTAAAACCCCAAACAGCTAGTAATGCAGGTGTAGAAGCACGGTGGCTAGGAAAAACTCCCTAGAAAGGCGAAAGCCTAGGAAGAAACCTAGAGAGGAACCAGGCTATGAGGGGTGGCCAGTCCTCTTCTGGCTGTGCCGGTGGAGATTATAACAGAACCATGCCAAGATGTTCAAAAATGTTCATAAGTGACAAGCATGGTCAAATAATAATCAGGAATAAATCTCAGTTGGCTTTTCATAGCCGATCATTAAGAGTTGAAAACAGCAGGTCTGGGACAGGTAGGGGTTCCATAACCGCAGGCAGAACAGTTGAAACTGAAAATAGCAGCAAGGCCAGGCGGACTGGGGACAGCAAGGAGTCACCACGGCCGGTAGTCCCGACGTATGGTCCTAGGGCTCAGGTCTCTCAGTTGGCTTTTCATGCCGATCATTAAAGAGTTGAAAACAGCAGGTCTGGGACAGGTAGGGGGGTTTCGTGAGCCGCAGGCAGAACAGTTGAAACTGGAATAGCAGCAAGGCCAGGCGGACTGGGGACAGCAAGGTGTCATCATGCCCGGTAGTCTGACGTATGGTCCTAGGGCTCAGGTTCTCAGAGAGAAAGAGAGAACGAGAGAATTAGAGAGAGCATACTTAAATTCACACAGGACACTGGATAAGACAGGAGAAGTACTCCAGGTATAACCAACTAACCCCAGCCCCCGACACATAAACTACTGCAGCATAAATACTGGAGGCTGAGACAGGAGCGGTCCGGAGACACTGTGGCCCCATCCGAAGAAACCCCGGACAGGGCCAAACAGGAAGGATATAACCCCACCCACTCCGCCAAAGCACAGCCCCCGCACCACTAGAGGGATATCCCCAACCACCAACTTACAATCCTGAGACAAGGCCGAGTATAGCCCACAGAGGTCTCACCACAGCACAAAACCATGGGGGCGCCAACCAGACAGGAAGATCACGTCAGTAACTCAACCCACTCAAGTGACGCACCCCCTCCCAGGGACGGCATGAAAGAGCACCAGCAAGCCAGTGACTCAGCCCCTGCAACAGGGTTAGAGGCAGAGAACCCCAGTGGAGAGGGGAACCGGCCCGGCAGAGACAGCAAGGGCTGTTCGTTGCTCCAGCCTTTCCGTTCACCTTCACACTCCTGGGCCAGACTACACTCAATCATATGACCTACTGAAGAGAATAAGTCTTCAGTAAAAGACTTAAAGGTTGAGACCGAGTCTGCGTCTCTCACATGGGTAGGCAGACTGTTCCATAAAAATGGAGATCTATAGGAGAAAGCCCTGCCTCCCGCTGTTTGCTTAGAAATTCTAGGGGACAATTAGGAGGCCAATGCGTCTTGTGACCGTAGCGCATCGTATTGGTATGTACGGCAGGACCAACTCGGAAAGATAGGTAGGAGCAAGCCCATGTAAGCCGCTTTATAGGTTAACAGTAAAACCTTGAAATCAGCCCTTGCCTTAACAGGAAGCCAGTGTAGGGAAGCTAGCACTGGAGTAATATGATCAAATTTCTTGGTTCTAGTCAGGATTCTAGCAGCCGTATTTAGCACTAACTGAAGTTTATTTAGTGCTTTATCCGGTAGCCGGAAAATAGAGCATTGCAGTAGTCTAACCTAGAAGTAACAAATGCATGGATTAATTTTTCTGCATCATTTTTGGACAGAAAATTTCTGATTTTTGCAATGTTACTTAGATGGAAAAAAGCTGTCCTTGAAACAGTCTTGATATGTTCGTCAAAAGAGAGATCAGGGTCAAGAGTAACACCGAGGTCCTTCACAGTTTTATTTGAGACGACTTTACAACCATCTAGATGAATTGTCAGATTTAACAGAAGATCTCTTGTTTCTTGGGACCTAGAACAAGCATCTCTGTTTTGTCCGAGTTTAAAAGTAAAAGTTTTCAGCCATCCACTTCCTTATGTCTGAAACACAGGCTTTAGCGAGGGCAATTTTGGGGCTTCACCATGTTTCATTGAAATGTACAGCTGTGTGTCATCCGCATAGCAGTGAAAGTTAACATTATGTTTTCGATCAACATCCCCAAGAGGTAAAATATATAGTGAAAACAATAGTGGTCCTAAAACGGAACCTTGAGAACACCGAAATGTACAGTTGATTTGTCGGAGGACAGACCATTCACAGAGACAAACTGATATCTTTCCGACAGGTGGGATCTAAACCAGGCCAGAACTTGTCCGTGTAGACCAATTTGGGTTTCCAGTCTCTCCAAAAGAATGTGGTGATCGATGGTGTCAAAGGCAGCACTAAGGTCTAGTAGCACGAGGACAGATGCAGAGCCTCGGTCTGACGCCATTGAAAGGTCATTTACCACCTTCACAAGTGCAGTCTCAGTGCTATGATGGGGTCTAAAACCAGACTGAAGCATTTCGTATACATTGTTTGTCTTCAGAAAGGCAGTGAGTTGCTGCGCAACAGCTTTTCTAAAATTTTTGAGAGGAATGGAAGATTCGATATAGGCCGATAGTTTTTTATATTTTCCGGGTCAAGGTTTGGCTTTTTCAAGAGAGGCTTTATCACTGCCACTTTTAGTGAGTTTGGTAACACATCCGTGGATAGAGAGCTGTTTATTATGTTCAACATAGGAGGGCCAAGCACAGGAAGCAGCTCCTTCAGCAGTTTAGTAGGAATAGGATCCAGTATGCAGCTTGAAGGTTTAGAGGCCATGATTATTTTCATCATTGTGTCAAGAGATATAGTACTAAAACACTTAAGTGTCTCTCCCGATCCCAGGCCCTCGCAGAGCTGTGCAGATCCAGGACAGCTAAGCCCTGGAGGAATACGCAGATTCAAAGAGGAGTCCGTAATTTGCTTTCTAATGGTCATGATCTTTCCTCAAAGAAGTTCATGAATTTATCACTGCTGAAGTGAAAGCCATCCTCTCTTGGGGAATGCTGCTTTTAGTTAGCTTTGCAACAGTATCAAAAAGAAATTTTGGATTGTTCTTATTTTCCTCAATTAAGTTGGAAAAGTAGGATGATCGAGCAGCAGTGAGGGCTCTTCGGTACTGCACGGTACTGTCTTTCCAAGCTAATGGAAGACTTCCAGTTTAGTGTGGCGCCATTTCCGTTCCAATTTCCTGGAAGCTTGCTTCAAAGCTCGGGTATTTTCTGTATACCAGGGAGCTAGTTTCTTATGACAAATGTTTTTCGTTTTTAGGGGGTGCAACTGCATCTAGGGTATTGCGCAAGGTTAAATTGAGTTCCCTCAGTTAAGTGGTTAACTGATTTTTGTCCTCTGACGTCCTTGGGTAGGCAGAAGGAGTCTGGAAGGGCATCAATGAATTTTTGTGTTGTTTGAGAATTTATAGCACGACTTTTGATGCTCCTTGGTTGGGGTCTGAGCAGATTATTTGTTGCGATTGCAAATGTAATAAAATGGTGGTCCGATAGTCCAGGATTTTGTGGAAAACATTAAGATCTACAACATTTATTCCATGGGACAAAACTAGGTCCAGAGTATGACTGTGGCAGTGAGTAGGTCCAGAGACATGTTGGACAAAACCCACTGAGTCGATAATGGCTCGGAAGACTTTTGGAGTGGGTCTGTGGACTTCTCCATGTGAATATTAAAATCACCAAAAATTAGAATATGATCTGCTATGACTACAAGGTCTGATAGGAATTCAGGAAACTCAGAGAGAACGCTGTATATGGCCCAGGAGGCCTGTAAACAGTAGCTATAAAAAGTGATTGAGTAGGCTGCATAGATTTCATGACTAGAAGCTCAAAAGATGAAAACGCCATTTTTTTTTTTGTAAATTGAAATTTGCTATCGTAAATGTTAGCAACACCTCCGCCTTTGCGGGATGCACGGGAATATGGTCACTAGTGTAACCAGGAGGTGAGGCCCTCATTTAACACAGCAAATTCATCAGGCTTAAGCCATGTTTCAGTCAGGCCAATCACATCGAGATTATGATCAGTGATTAGTTCATTGACTATGACTGCCTTTGAAGTGAGGGATCTAACATTAAGTAACCCTATTTTGAGATGTGAGGTACGATCTCTTTCAATAATGGCAGGAATGGAGGAGGTCTTTATCCTAATAAGATTGCTAGGGTGAACACTGCCATGTTTAGTTTTGCCCAACCTAGGTCGAGGCACAGACACAGTCTCAATGGGTATGGCTGAGCTGACTACACTGACTGTGCTATTGGCAGACTCCACTAAGCTGGCAGGTTGGCTAACAGCCTGCTGCCTGGCCTGCACCCTATTTCACTGTGGGGCTAGAGGAGTTAGAGCCCTATCTATGTTGGTAGCTAAGAGGAGAGCACCCCTCCAGCTAGGATGGAGTCCGTCACTCCTCAGCAGGTCAGGCTTGGTCCTGTTTGTGGGTGAGTCCCAGAAAGAGGGCCAATTATCCACAAATGTTATCTTTTGGGAGGGGCAGAAAACAGTTTTCAACCAGCGATTAAGTGCTGAGACTCTGCTGTAGAGCTCGTCACTTCCCCCCTGGTGTTGACTACCCCTGGTCCCCTGGTGTTGACTATCAGGTCATTAAAAAACCCTGGTCCCCTGGTGTTGACTATCGGGTCATTAAAAACCCCTGGTCCCCTGGTGTTGACTATCGGGTCATTAAAACCCCTGGTCCCCTGGTGTTGACTATCAGGTCATTAAAAACCCCTGGTCCCCTGGTGTTGACTATCAGGTCATTAAAAACCCCTGGTCCCCTGGTGTTGACTATCAGGTCATTAAAAACCCCTGGTCCCCTGGTGTTGACTATAGTGTCATTAAAAACCCCTGGTCCCCTGGTGTTGACTATCGGGTCATTAAAAACCCCTGGTCCCCTGGTGTTGACTATCAGGTCATTAAAAATCCCTGGTCCCCTGGTGTTGACAATAGGGTCATTAAAAACCCCTGGTCCCCTGGTGTTGACTATCGGGTCATTAAAAACCCCTGGTCCCCTGGTGTTGACTATCGGGTCATTAAAAACCCCTGGTCCCCTGGTGTTGACTATCAGGTCATTAAAAACCCCTGGTCCCCTGGTGTTGACAATAGGGTCATTAAAAACCCCTGGTCCCCTGGTGTTGACTATCAGGTCATTAAAACCCCTGGTCCCCTGGTGTTGACTATAGGGTCATTAAAAACCCCTGGTCCCCTGGTGTTGACTATCAGGTCATTAAAAAACCCTGGTCCCCTGGTGTTGACTATCAGGTCATTAAAAACCCCTGGTCCCCTGGTGTTGACTATCGGGTCATTAAAACACCTCTGCTGCCTGTTAACACAGCGTAATATGATATATAAAATATATAATATGCCATTTAGCAGACGCTTTTATCCAAAGCGACTTACAGTCATGCGTGCATACATTTTTTTTTTGTGTATGGGTGGTCCCGGGGATTGAACCCACTACCTTGGCGTTACAAGCGCCGTGCTCTACCAGCTGAGCTACATAGGACCTCATGTATCTCCTTTGGCCTACAGCAGAGTAGGTACAGTTGAAGTGGGAAGTTTACATACACCTTAGCCAAATACATTTAAACTCAGTTTTTCCACAATTCCTGACATTTAATCATAGTAAAACTTCCCTGTCTTAGGTCAGTTAGGATCACCACTTTATTTTAAGAATGTGAAATGTCAGGATAATAGTAGAGAGAATTATTTATTTCAGTTTATATTTATTTCATCACATTCCCAGTGGGTCAGAAGTTTACATACACTCAATTAGTATTTGGTAGCTTTGCCTTTAAATTGTTTAACTTGGGTCAAACGGTTCGGGTAGCCTTCCACAAGCTTCTCACAATAAGTTGGGTGAATTTTGGCCCATTCCTCCTGACAGAGCTGGTGTAACTGAATCAGGTTTGCAGGCCTCCTTGCTCGCACACACTTTTTCAGTTCTGCCCACAAATGTTCTATAGGATTGAGGTCAGGGCTTTGTGATGGCCACTCCAATACCTTGACTTTGTTGTCCTTAAGCCATTTTGCCACAACTTTGGAAGTATGCTTGGGGTCATTGTCCATTTGGAAGACCCATTTGCGACCAAGCTTTAACTCCTGACTGATGTCTCGAGATTCAGTGCTTCAAAATATCCACATCATTTTCCTTCCTCATGATGCCATCTATTTTGTGAAGTGCACCAGTCCCTCCTGCAGCAAAGCACCCCCACAGCATGATGCTGCCACCCCAGTGGTTCACGGTTGGGATGGTGTTCTTTGGCTTGCAAGCCACCCCCTTTTTCCTCCAAACATAACGATGGTCATTATGGCCAAACAGTTCCATTTTTGTTTCATCAGACCAGAGGACATTTCTCCAAAAAGTACGATCTTTGTCCCCATGTGCAGTTGCAAACCGTAGTCTGGCTTTTTTATGGCGGTTTTGGAGCAGTGGCTTCTTCCTTGGTGAGCGGCCTTTCAGGTTATGTCGATATAGGACTCGTTTTACTGTGGATATAGATACTTTTGTACCTGATTCCTCCAGCATCTTCACAAGGTCCATTGCTGTTGTTCTGGGATTGATTTGCACTTTTCGCACTAAAGTACGTTAATCTCTAGGAGACAGAACACGTCTCCTTCCTGAGCGGTATTACGGCTGCGTGATCCCATGGTGTTTATACTTGCGTACTATTGTTTGTACAGATGAACGTGGTACCTTCAGGCATTTGGAAATTGCTCCCAAGGATGAACCAGACTTGTGGTGGTCTACAATTGTTTTTCTGAGATCTTGGCTGATTTCTTTTGATTTTCCCATGATCTCAAGCAAAGAGGCACTGGGTTTGAAGGTAGGCCTTGAAATACATCCACAGGTACACCTCCAATTGACTCAAATTATGTCAATTAGCCTATCAGAAGCTTCTAAAGCCATGACATCATTTTCTGGAATTTTGCAAGGTGTTTAAAGCCACAGTCAACTTAGTGTATGTAAACTTCTGACCCACTGGAATTGTGATACAGTGAATTATAAGTGAAATAATCTGTCTGTAAACAATTGTTTGAAAAATTACTTGTGTCATGCACAAAGTAACCGACTTGCCAAAACTATAGTTTGTTAACAAGAAATTTGTGGAGTGGTTGAAAAACGAGTTTTAATGACTCCAACCTAAGTGCATGTAAACTTCCGACCTCAACTGTATATGTAGTATTAGAACATGTAGAATGGTGTTATTGAGGCTATGTGTATAGTTTTGGAATAAACAGTGTTTGTCTGTACAGTGAGTCTTACCAATGGTACCAGAGTCTCCCTTGTCTCCACTCCTGGTATAGGCCAACTCCCCTAGTCTGTTGGAGTGGGGACCACTGGGGAGATCTGGAGAGAGAGAGAGAGAGAGAGAGAGAGAGAGAGAGAGAGAGAGAGAGAGAGAGAGAGAGAGAGAGAGAGAGAGAGAGAGAGAGAGAGAGAGAGAGAGAGAGAGAGAGAGAGAGAGAGAGAGAGAGAGAGAGAGAGAGAGAGAGAGAGAGAGAGAGAGAGAGAGAGAGAGAGAGAGAGAGAGAGAGAGAGAAGAGACAGAGAGATCAATTAATCAATCAAATGTATTTATAAAGCCCTTTTTACATCAGCAGATGTCACAAAGTGCTATACAGAAACCCAGCCTAAAACCCCAAAGAGCAAGCAATGCAGATGTAGAAGCACGGTGGCTAGGGAAAACTCCCTAGAAAGGCAGAAACCTAGGAAGAAACCTAGAGAGGAACCAGGCTCTGAGGGGTGGCCAGTCCCCTTCTGGCTGTGCCGGGTGGAGATTATAACAGTACATGGCCATTAAGGCCAGATTATTCTCTAAGATGTTCAAACGTTCATAGATGACCAGCAGGGTCAAATAATAATCACAGTGGTTGTAGAGGTTGCAACAGGTCAGTACATCAGGAGTAAATGTCACTTGGCTTTTCATAGCCGGGCATTTAGAGGTTGAAATAGCAGGTGCGGTAGAGAGAGAGAGTTGAAAACAGCAGGTCTGGGACAAGGTAGCACGTCCGGTGAACAGGTCAGGGTTCCATAGCCGCAGGCAGAAGAGTGGAAGCTGGAGCAGCGGCACGACCAGGTGGACTGGGGACAGCCAGGAGTCATCAGGCCAGGTAGTCCTGAGGCATGGTCCTAGGGCTCAGGTCCTCCGGGATGGGAGGGAGAGAGGGAGAGAATTAGAGGGAGCATACTTAAATTCACACAGGACACAAGATAAGACAGGAGAATAACACCAGATATAACAGACTGACCCTAGCCCCCCGGCACATAGACTATTGCAGCATAGCTACTGGAGGCTGAGACGGGGGGGTGTCGGGAGACACTGTGGCCCCGTCTGACGACACCCCCGGACAGGGCCAACCAGGCAGGATATAACCCCACCCACTTTGCCAAAGCACAGCCCCCACACCACCAGAGGGATATCAACAGACCACCAACCTACTACCCTGAGACAAGGCTGAGTATAGCCCACAAAGATCTCCTCCACTGCACAAGTCTGAGGGGGCGACACACCGGACAGGAAGATCACGTCAGTGACTCAACTCACTCAAGTGACGCACCCCTCCTAGGGACGGCGTGGAAAGCACCAGTAAGCCAGTAACTCAACCCCCGTAATAGGGTCAGAGGCAGAGAATCCCAGTGGAGAGAGGGGAACCGGCCAGGCAGAGACAGCAAGGGCGGTTTGTCGCTCCAGTGCCTTTCAGTTCACCTTCGCACCCCTGGGCCAGACTACGCTCAATCACAGGACCTACTGAAGAGATGTCTTCAGTAAAGACTTAAAGGTCGAGACCGAGTCTGCGTCTCCTCACATGGACAGGCAGACCATTCCATAAAAATTTAGCTCTATAGGAGAAAGCCCTGCCTCCAGATGTTTGCTTAGAAAGTCTAGGGACAATAAGGAGGCCTGCGTCTTGTGACCGTAGCGTACGTGTAGGTATGTACGGCAGGACCAAATCGGAGAGATAGGTAGGAGCAAGTCCATTTAATGCTTTGTAGGTTAGCAGTAAAACCTTGAAATCAGCCCTAGCCTTAACAGGAAGGCAGCACTGGAGTAATATTACTTTTTTGGTTCTAGTTAAGATTCAAGCAGCCGTGTTTAGCACTAACTGAAGTTTTTCTAGTGCTTTCTCTGGGTAGCCGGAGAGTAGAGCATTGCAGTAGTCTAATGACAAAAGCATGGATGAGCTTTTCTGCATCATTTTTGGACAAAAAGTTTCTGATTTTTGCAACGTTACAAAGGTGGAAAAAAGCTGTCCTTGAAATATTCTTGATATGTTCGTCCATCACAGTTTTTTTTAGACGACTGTACAACCCTAAAGATTAATTGTCAGATCCAACAGAATATCTCTTTGTTTCTTGGGACCTAGAACTAGCATCTCTGTTTTGTCCGAGTTTAAAAGTAAAACATTTGCCGCCATCCACTTCCTTAATGTCTGAAACACAGGCTTCCAGGGTAAGCAGTTTTGGGGCTTCATCATGTTTCATTGAAATGTAGACCTGTCTGCATAGCAATGAAAGTTAACAAAAGTGTTTCCGAATGACATCACCAAGAGATCAAATATATAGTGAAAACAATAGTGGTCCTAAAACAGAACCTTGAGGAACACCGAAACGTACAATTGATTTGTCAGAGGACAAACCATCCACAGAGACATTTCTTTCCGACAGATAAGATCTAAACCAGGCAAGAACTTGTCCGTGTAGACCCAATTAAGGTTTCCAATCTCTCCAGAAGAATGTGGTGATCGATAGTGTCAAAAGCAGCACTAAGGTCTAGGAGCACGAGGACAGATGCAGAGCCTTGGTCTGACGCCATTAAAAGGTAATTTTCCACCTTCACGAGTGCGGTCTCAGTTCTAAAACCAGACTGAAGCGTTTCGTAAACATTATTTGTCTTCAGGAAGGCAGTTGCTGCACAACAGCTTTTTCTAAAATGTTGAGAGGAATGGGAGATTCGATATAGGCCGATAGTTTTTTTACATTTTCTGGGTCAAGGTTTGGCTTTTTCAAGAGAGGCTTTACTACTGCCACTTTTAGTGAGTTTGGTACACATCCAGTGGATAGGGAGCCATTTATTATGTTCAACATACAGTGGGGAAAAAAAGTATTTAGTCAGCCACCAATTGTGCAAGTTCTCCCACTTAAAGAGATGAGAGAGGCCTGTAATTTTCATCATAGGTACACGTCAACTATGACAGACAAAATGAGAATTTTTTTTCCAGAAAATCACATTGTAGGATTTTTTATGAATTTATTTGCAAATTATGGTGGAAAATAAGTATTTGGTCAATAACAAAAGTTTCTCAATACTTTGTTATATACCCTTTGTTGGCAATGACACAGGTCAAATGTTTTCTGTAAGTCTTCACAAGGTTTTCACACACTGTTGCTGGTATTTTGGCCCATTCCTCCATGCAGATCTCCTCTAGAGCAGTGATGTTTTGGGGCTGTCGCTGGGCAACACGGACTTTCAACTCCCCTCCAAAGATTTTCTATGGGGTTGAGATCTGGAGACTGGCTAGGCCACTCCAGGACCTTGAAATGCTTCTTACGAAGCCACTCCTTCGTTGCCCGGGCGGTGTGTTTGGGATCATTGTCATGCTGAAAGACCCAGCCACGTTTCATCTTCAATGCCCTTGCTGATGGAAGGAGGTTTTCACTCAAAATCTCACGATACATGGCCCCATTCATTCTTTCCTTTACAAGGATCAGTCGTCCTGGTCCCTTTGCAGAATAACAGCCCCAAAGCATGATGTTTCCACCCCCCATGCTTCACAGTAGGTATGGTGTTCTTTGGATGCAACTCAGCATTATTTGTCCTCCAAACACGACGAGTTGAGTTTTTACCAAAAAGTTATATTTTGGTTTCATCTGACCATATGACATTCTCCCAATCCTCTTCTGGATCATCCAAATGCACTCTAGCAAACTTCAGACGGGCCTGGACATGTACTGGCTTAAGCAGGGGGACACATCTTGCACTGCAGGATTTGAGTCCCTGGTGGCATAGTGTGTTACTGATGGTAGGCTTTGTTACTTTGGTCCCAGCTCTCTGCAGGTCATTCACTAGGTCCCCCCGTGTGGTTCTGGGATTTTTGCTCACCGTTCTTGTGATCATTTTGACCCCACGGGGTGAGATCTTGCGTGGAGCCCCAGATCGAGGGAGATTATCAGTGGTCTTGTATGTCTTCCATTTCCTAATAATTGCTCCCACAGTTGATTTCTTCAAACCAAGCTGCTTACCTATTGCAGATTCAGTCTTCCCAGCCTGGTGCAGGTCTACAATTTTGTTTCTGGTGTCCTTTGACAGCTCTTTGGTCTTGGCCATAGTGGAGTTTGGAGTGTGACTGTTTGAGGTTGTGGACAGGTGTCTTTTATACTGATAACAAGTTCAAACAGGTGCCATTAATACAGGTAACGAGTGGAGGACAGAGGAGCCTCTTAAAGAAGAAGTTACAGGTCTGTGAGAGCCAGAAATCTTGCTTGTTTGTAGGTGACCAAATACTTATTTTCCACCATAATTTGCAAATAAATTCATAAAAAATCCAACAATGTGATTTTCTGGATTTTTTTTCCTCAATTTGTCTGTCATAGTTGACGTGTACCTATGATGAAAATTACAGGCCTCTCTCATCTTTTTAAGTGGGAGAACTTGCACAATTGGTGGCTGACTAAATACTTTTTTTCCCCACTGTAGGTGGGCCAAGCACAGGAAGTAGCTCTTTCAGTTGTTTAGTTGTAATAGGGTCCAGTATGCAGCTTGAAGGTTTAGAGGCCATGACTATTTTCATCAATGTAGCAAAAGATATAGGTGTTACAGGAGGGGGGTCGCAGTTCTGGAGCGATCCACTAGGTGTCCTCCTCCGACAACCTTTAGGCACCTCCTCACTCACAGTCTGGACTAATCATGATCCTATTGGTGTCACCTGTGTCTACCTGTTCACCTGTGTATTTATGCCCTCACTTCCCTTGCTCAGTTTTCTCTGCTAGTTTCTCTATGTCCAGCAGTACTACTCAGTGTCTGATCGCGAGACGTTTGTACAGGTACTTGAGAAGTGTTCTCCCTGATTCATTGTTGTTTCAGTCGTAGTTAGTATTTCGTATGTTTGCTGTCAGCCTGTTTTTGGAGACCAATTTGCCTCTCCTTTATTTTATCGTGACAAGTCCGTTGTTTTGTATCCTGGTTTTGGGACCACCAGTAAAGATCCTTGTTTCACCATCTCTGCCTACTGCCTACTGTCTATTCTGCACCGCACCTGGGTCACACCTCATACCAAACCTTACATATAGGAATAGAAAAACCTGAGTGTCTCCATTGATCCTAGGTCCTGGCAGTTTTGTGCAGACTCAGGACAGCTGAGCTTGGAGAAATACGCAGATTCAAAGAGGAGTCTGTAATTTGCTTTCTAATGATCATGATCTTTTCGTCAAAGAAGTTCATGAATTCATCACTGCTGAAGTGAAAGGCATCCTCTCTTGCGAAATGCTGCTTTTCAGTTAGCTTTGCGACAGAATCAAATATACATTTTGGATTGTTCTTATTCTCCTCAATTAGGTTGGAAAAATAGGATGATCGATCAGCAGTGAGGACTCTTCGATATTGCACGGTACTGTCTTTCCAAGATAGTAGGAAGACTTCCAGTTTTGGTGGAGCGCCATTTCCGTTGCAATTTTCTGGAAGCTTGCTTCAGGGCTCTGGTATTTTCTGTATACCAGGGAGCTAGTTTCTGGTGACAAATGTTTTTTGTTTTTAGGGGTGCGACTGCATCTAGGGTATTACGCAAGGTTAAATTTAGATCCTCAGTAAGGTCTTTAACTGATTTTTATACTCCGACGTCCTTGAGTAGGTGGAGGGAGTCTGGAAGGGCCTCTAGGAATCTTTGGGTTGTCCGAGAATTTATAGCACAGCTTTTGATGGTCCTTGGTTGGGGTCTGAGCAGATTATTTGTTGCGATTGCAAACGTAATAAGATGGTGATCCGATAGTCCAGGATTATGAGGAAAAACATTTAGATCCACAATATTTATTCCACGGGACAAAACTAGATCCAGGGTATGACTGTGGCAATGAGCAGGTCCGGAGACATGTTGGACAAAACCCACTGAGTCGATGATGGCGCCGAAAGCCTTTTGGAGTGGGTCTGTGGACTTTTCCATGTGAATATTAAAGTCACCAAAAATGTGAATATTATCTGCCATGACTACAAGGACCGATAGGAACTCAGTGAGGAACTCTGTATACGGCCCAGGAGGCCTGTACACAGTAGCTATAAAAAGTGTTTGAGTAGGCTGCATATATTTCATGACTAGAAGCTCAAAACACGAAAACGCAGTAATTTTTGGGGGGGTAAATTGAAATTTGCTTTTGTAAATGTTAGCAACACCTCCGCCTTTGTGGGATACGTGGGGGATATGGTCCCTAGTGTAACCAGGAGGAGAGGCCTCATTTAACACAGTAAATTCATCAGGCTTAAGCCATGTTTCAGTCAGGCCAATCACATCAAGATTATGATCAGTGATTAGTTAATTGACCATAATTGCCTTGAAAGTGAGGGATCTAACATTAAGTAGCCCTATTATGAGATGTGAGATATTATCACAATCTCTTTCAATAATGACAGGAATGGAGGAGGTCTTTATTCCAGTGAGATTGCTAAGGCGAACACCGCCATGTTTAGTTTTGTTCAACCTAGATCGAGGCACAGACACGGTCTCAATGGGGATAGCTGAGCTGACTACACTGACTGTGCTAGTGGCAGACTCCACTAAGCTGTCCGGCTGGCTAACAGCCTGCTGCCTGGCCTGCACCCTGTCTCATTGGGGAGGCTAACAGCCTGCTGCCTGGCCTGCACCCTGTCTCATTGGGGAGGCTAACAGCCTGCTGCCTGGCCTGCACCCTGTCTCATTGGGGAGGCTAACAGCCTGCTGCCTGGCCTGCACCCTGTCTCATTGGGGAGGCTAACAGCCTGCTGCCTGGCCTGCACCCTGTCTCATTGTGGAGCTAGAGGAGTTAGAGCCCTGTCTATGTTGGTAGATAAGATGAGAGCACCCCTCCATCTAGGATGGAGTCCATCACTCCTCAGCAGGCCAGGCTTGGTCCTGTAGCACCCCTCCAGCTAGGATGGAGTCCATCACTCCTCAGCAGGCCAGGCTTGGTCCTGTAACACCCCTCCATCTAGGATGGAGTCCATCACTCCTCAGCAGGCCAGGCTTGGTCCTGTAGCACCCCTCCATCTAGGATGGAGTCCATCACTCCTCAGCAGGCCAGGCTTGGTCCTATAACACCCCTCCAGCTAGGATGGAGTCCATCACTCCTCAGCAGGCCAGGCTTGGTCCTGTAACACCCCTCCATCTAGGATGGAGTCCGTCACTCCTCAGCAGGCCAGGCTTGGTCCTGTAGCACCCCTCCAGCTAGGATAGAGTCCGTCACTCCTCAGCAGGCCAGGCTTGGTCCTGTAGCACCCCTCCAGCTATGATGGAGTCCATCACTCCTCAGCAGGCCAGGCTTGGTCCTGTAGCACCCCTCCAGCTAGGATGGAGTCCATCACTCCTCAGCAGGCCAGGCTTGGTCCTGTAGCACCCCTCCAGCTAGGATGGAGTCCGTCACTCCTCAGCAGGCCAGGCTTGGTCCTGTAACACCCCTCCAGCTAGGATGGAGTCCATCACTCCTCAGCAGGCCAGGCTTGGTCCTGTAACACCCCTCCAGCTAGGATGGAGTCCATCACTCCTCAGCAGGCCAGGCTTGGTCCTGTAGCTCCCCTCCAGCTAGGATGGAGTCCATCACCCCTCAGCAAGCCAGGCTTGGTCCTGTAACACCCCTCCAGCTAGGATGGAGTCCGTCACTCCTCAGCAGGCCAGGCTTGGTCCTGTAGCACCCCTCCAGCTAGGATGGAGTCCATCACTCCTCAGCAGGCCAGGCTTGGTCCTGTAGCACCTCTCCAGCTAGGATGGAGTCCGTCACTCCTCAGCAGGCCAGGCTTGGTCCTGTAGCACCCCTCCAGCTAGGATGGAGTCCGTCACTCCTCAGCAGGCCAGGCTTGGTCCTGTTTGTGGGTGAGTCCCAGAAAGAGGGCCAATTATCTACAAATTCTATATTTTGGGAGGGGCAGAAAACAGTTTTCAACCAGCGATTGAGTTGTGGGGCGGCAGGTAGCTTAGTGGGTAAGAGCGTTGTGCCAGTAACCGAAAGGTTGCTGGTTCTAATCCCCAAGCCGACTAGGTGAAAAATCTGTCAATGTGCCCTTAAGCAAGGCACTTAACCCTAATTGCTCCTGTAAGTCGCTCTGGATAAGAGCGTCTGCTAAATGACTAAAATGTAAATGTTGTGAGACTCTGCTGTTGTCACGTTCGTTTAAGTACGGTTCAGACCAAGGCGCAGCGTGAAATGCGTACATGTTTATTTAACTGATAAACACACAACAAAACAACAAACCAACGAAACGTGAAGTCCTAAGGCTGAACACTAAACAAGCCTCCACGCAGAACAAGATCCCACAACTAACGCACGCCAACAGGCTGCCTAAGTATGATCCCCAATCAGAGACAACGAGCGACAGCTGTCTCTGATTGGGAATCACACCTGGCCAAACACAGAACTACAACACCTATACTGAAACATAGAAAACACAACATAGAACACCACACCTTGACTCAACATATAAGAGTCCCCTGAGTCAGGGCGTGGCAGCTGTAGAGCTCATCACTCCCCCTAACTGGGAGGGGCCAGAGACAATTACTGCTGTAGAGCTCATCACTCCCCCTAACTGGGAGGGGCCAGAGACAATTACTGCTGTAGAGCTCATCACTCCCCCTAACTGGGAGGGGCCAGAGACAATTACTGCTGTAGAGCTCATCACTCCCCCTAACTGGGAGGGGCCAGAGACAATTACTGCTGTAGAGCTCATCACCCCCTAACTGGGAGGGGCCAGAGACAATTACTGCTGTAGAGCTCATCACTCCTCCCCCTAACTGGGAGGGGCCTGAGACAATTACTGCTGTAGAGGCTCATCACCCCCTAACTGGGAGGGGCCAGAGACAATTACTGCTGTAGAGCTCATCACTCCCCCTAACTGGGAGGGGCCAGAGACAATTACTGCTGTAGAGCTCATCACTCCTCCCCCTAACTGGGAGGGGCCAGAGACAATTACTGCTGTAGAGCTCATCACCCCCCCTAACTGGGAGGGGCCAGAGACAATTACTGCTGTAGAGCTCATCACTCCCCCTAACTGGGAGGGGCCAGAGACAATTACTGCTGTAGAGCTTATCACTCCCCCTAACTGGGAGGGGCCAGAGACAATTACTCGATGCCGACACATCTTTCTAGCTGATTTACACTCAGAAGCTATGTTGCTCTTGGTGACCTCTGACTGTTTCATCCTAACATCGTTGGTGTCGACGTGGATAACAATATCCCTATAGTCTCTACACTCACCAGTTTTTTTTAGTCAGCACCATCTTCAGGTTAGCCTTTACGTCGGTAGCCCTGCCCCCTGGTAAACAGTGTATGATCGCTGGATGATTCTTTTTAAGTCTAATATTGCAGGGAATGGAGTCGCCAATGACTAGGGTTTTCAATTTGTCAGAGCTTCGGCGGCTCAGACCCCGTAACGGGTGGAGGAGAGACCTGAGAAGGCTCAGCCTCTGACTCCGACTCGTTGCTTAATGGGGAAAACCGGTTGAACGTTTCTGAATGAGCAACACCGGTTGGGCATGCTGACAGCATTTCTTTCCAGAAGCCTTGAGAAAATTGTCCGGTGGGGGGACTGTGCGGGGGATTTATACTACTATCTGTACTTACTGGTGGCACAGATGCTGTTTCATCCTTTCCTACACTTACATTGCCCATGCCTAACGATTGCATCTGAAGCTGGGCTTGCAGCACGGTGATCCTCACCATAAGGCGGTAGTTCTCCTGTATATTATGAGTACAGCGACTGCAATTAGATGGCATAGGGTTAATATTACTACTGAGCTTCGGCTGGTGGAGGTCCTGTAGAACCATGTCCAGATAAAGGGTCCTGTAGAACCATGTCCAGATAAAGGGTCCTGTAGAACCATGTCCAGATAAAGGGTCCTGTAGAACCATGTCCAGATAAAGGGTCCTGTAGAACCATGTCCAGATAAAGGGTCCTGTAGAACCGTGTCCAGATAAAGCCTCCTGTAGAACCATGTCCAGATAAAGGGTCCTGTAGAACCATGTCCAGATAAAGGGTCCTGTAGAACCACGTCCAGATAAAGGGTCCTGTAGAACCATGTCCAGATAAAGGGTCCTGTAGAACCATGTCCAGATAAAGGGTCCTGTAGAACCATGTCCAGATAAAGGGTCCTGTAGAACCATGTCCAGATAAAGGGTCCTGTAGAAGCATGTCCAGATAAAGGGTCCTGTAGAACCATGTCCAGATAAAGGGTCCTGTAGAACCATGTCCGGATAAAGGGTCCTGTGGAACCATGTTCAGATAAAGGGTCCTGTAGAACCATGTCCAGATAAAGAGTCCTGTAGAACCATGTCCAGATAAAGGGTCCTGTAGAACCACGTCCAGATAAAGAGTCTGGGGTGAAAAAGTTGAATGGAAAAAAGTCTAGCAAGATTTTTTTTCTCCAACTAAGACATTGGTAAATGTGTTAAATGAAGATTGATTCAACGGTTTTTAAAAAGTAAAAAACGAAAAGTTTGTCAGGTAGCCAATTAGCAACAAACAGCAGCATGGAGCCCAAGTGACAAAACGGAAGTGACGAGTCTGGGAATGTGCAATCAATACCCTGATAGAGAAAGAGGAGAGATAGAAGAGAGAGAGAGCAAAGAGAGTGATCGAGAGAGAGAGAGATTAAACTAGAGTCCCCTAAATCCCCTAAGCAAGCTGGTCCTGGGGCTCTGTTCACAAACACAAACAGACCCCACAGAGCCCCAGGACAGCAACAGCAACACAATTAGACCCATCCAAACCATGAGAAAATAAAAATATAATTACTTGACACATTGGAAAGAAATTACCAAAAACAGAGCACACTAGAATGCTATTTGGCCCTAAACAGAGAGTACACAGTGGCAGAATGCCTGACCACTGTGACTGACCCAAACTTAAGGAAAGCTTTGACTATGTACAGACTCAGTGAGCATAGCCTTGCTATTGAGAAAGGCCGCCGTAGGCAGACCTGGCTCTCAAGAGAAGACAGGCTATGTGCACACTGCCCACAAAATGAGGTGGAAACTGAGCTGCACTTCCTAACCTCCTGCCAAATGTATGACCATATTAGAGACACATATTTCCCTCAAAGAATTCGAAAACAAATCCAATTTTGATAAACTCCCATATCTATTGGGTGAAATACCACAGTGTGCCATCACAGCAGCATGATTTGTGACCTGTTGCCACAAGAAAAGGGCAACCAGTGAAGAACAAACGCCACTGTAAATACAACCCATATTTATGTTGATTTATTTTCCCATTTGTACTTTAACTATTTGCACATTGTTACAACACTGTATATATACATAATATGACATTTGAAATGTCTTTATTCTTTTGGAACTTCTGAGTGTAATGTTTACTGTTCATTTTGTATTGTTTATTATCTACTTCACTTGTTTTGGCAACGTTAACATATGTTTCCCATGTCAATAAAGCCCTTAAATTCAAATGAGAGAGAGAGAGAGAGAGAGAGAGAGTGAGAGAGAGAGAGCGAGAGCGAGAGAGAGAGAGAGAAAGACAGAGTGAGAGAGAGAGAGAGAGAGAGAGAGAGAGAGAGAGAGGAGAGAGAGAGAGAGAGAGAGAGAGAGAGAGACAGAGAGAGAGCGAGACAGAGAGAGAGAGAGAGCGAGCGAGAGAGAGGAGATAATCAGAAATGAGAGAATGGTGGGATCTGGAACCAGAGATGCATCTCAGATGAGACTGTGTTCAGAGAACAGCATCCGTATCTGATTAGGATAATGAGCTAGTCATCTTATCTATGGAAGGGTTGGTAATCCATTGGTTCTGCCTTCTCTTCATTTATGGAGACCAGGAATGCCCAAGAAAACAATCCTAACAGTGAAGTTCCTGAAACAGCAAATCAATCTCAGAAGAGCTTTACATTGTTTTACTGCCCTCTACAGGTCAAGGGGGGAACAGTGTGCAGTTAGCAGTGTGAAGGGGGTTGATTTGGGGTGGTTGAACAGCAGAGGATGGGGGTTGTGTGGAGACCAGGTGATGACCTGCGACAGCTTTCTCCTCAGCTGGGGGCGGAACCTCAGGTGAGTCTAACTCCGCCTCCGTGTGCGTCTCAGCATGCTCTCCACCAATGTGCACGTCCACCTGCAGTGATGTCATCAATAAATAATAAATCAATATATCAACCAATGAAGAGAGAGGGTTTAGAAATGTTCTATGAATCCGTTGCCAGCAGAGCATTCTTCAGTTGTGACGAACAGTCATCCATATTAATGCTTCCCAATGGGGTCTGGAGAGGGGGGGGGGAGAGAGAGGGGGGAGGGGATAGAGAGAGGGGGGAGATAGAGAGAGGGAGAGAAAGTGGGGAGTAGGGAGATAGAGGGGAGAGAGAGGGGTGGGAGAGAGGGGGAGAGAGAGAAGGGGTAGGTGGGGAGAGAGAGAGAGAGAGAGTGGGGTAGGGTCGAAGAGAGAATGAGGGAGAGAGAGAGCAAGAGAACGATCTCAAAATAATATATATATATATATATATATATATATATATATATATATACAGTATACAAAAGTATGCGGACACCCCTTCAAAATAGTGGATTTGATTATTTCAGCCACACCCGTTGCTGACAAATCGAGCATACAGCCATTCAGTTTCCATAGACAAACATTGGCAGTAGAATGACCTTGCTGAAGAGCTCAGTGACTTTCAACGTGGCACCGTCAAATTTCTGCCCTGTTAGAGATGCCCTGGTCAACTGCAAGTGCTGTTATTGTGAAGTGGAAACGTCTAGGAGCAACAACGGCTCAGCTGCGAAGTGGTAGGCCACACACAACCCATAGTCTGTCCTCGGTTGCAACACTCACTACCGAGGTCCAAACTGCCTCTGGAAGCAACGTCAGCAAAATAACTGTTAGTCCGGAACTTTAGATCACCACGCATCGCCATTGGAAACGCTTTCTCAGGAGTGATGACTCTAGCTTCACTGTCTGGCAGTCCGACGGACAAATCTGGGTTTGGCGGATGCCAGGAGAACTCTACCTGCCCCAAATGCATAGTCCCAACTGTAAAGTTTGGTGGAGGAGGAATAATGGTCTGGGGCAGTTTTTTCATGGTTCGGGCTAGGCCTCTTAATTCCAGTGAAGGGAAATCTTAACGCTACAGCATACAATGACATTCTAGACAGGGCGGCAGGTAGTTTAGTGGTTAAGAGCGTTGTATCAGTAACAGAAAGGTCGCTGGTTCTAATCCCCGAGCTGACTAGGTGAAAAATCTGTCGATGTGCCCTTGAGCAAGGCACTTAACCCTAATTGCTCATGTAAGTCGCTCTGGATAAGAGCGTCTGGTAAATTACTAAAATGTAGACGATTCTGTGCTTACAACTTTGTGGCAACAGTTTGCCATCCATGTAGGTAGCATACACCTAGACACACACATACACACACAGGTATAGACAAAACATGAATACTGGTATATGGTCCCAAAGGTGACGGGACAAAACCGTGTGACAGAGTTATTGTGTAGAAGTATATTGTGGGTAGTGTAGTCCATGCTGTGTTACCTTGTAGTCATTGGATTAGTCAGGGTGAATTGTGGGTAGTGTAGTGTAGTCTATGCTGTGTTACCTTGTAGTCATTGGATTAGTCAGGGTGTATTGTGGGTAGTGTAGTCCATGCTGTGTTACCTTGTAGTCATTGGATTAGTCAGGGTGTATTGTGGGTAGTGTAGTCCATGCTGTGTTACCTTGTAGTCATTGGACGGAGAGAAGCCTCTGGCCACAGTCACTTTCACTGCTCCTCCCTGAAACACAAGAAGACACGACACATTAGAGTTGAAAATGCCAACGGAAACACATTGAACTTTTGATTTTTACATGGTAACATGAAAACTTACGTGAAAAAGTCCATTTTCTGTCGTCACGCACTGATCTTTCATCTGCAAACAAGTCCGTTTGGTGGAAACAGAACATTTGCATATATTCTTTATGCAGATTTTAGAATATTTTCATGAAAATCTGTTGCCAATTGGATGGAAACCTAGCTAGTGATTGAGGATGTTGTGATTGTTGTCTCTGAGTCACTTTCACATTGAGTCAGCCCAGTCTCCTATTGCAATGCAAACTGATGAATGCGTAGGATTACCGACTATCTTACGTCCACAGCATATACTGGAGTTGACTGTCCATGCCCTAGTCACGAGAGGGATCTGAACCCCGGTCTCTCTCTCACAGCAGAAACCAACGTCTTAAAGGGGCAATCAGCAGTTGAAACAATAACAAAGTGTTTCTCTGCCACTGTTTCGGTAAAAAGCAGAGGGCTGGGGCTGGAGAAATTTTAACCACTCTCAAATGTATAGACGGAGCTACGGATGAAAGACACCATCCGTGATATAAAAAGTCGAGTTTTATCCATATTTTGAGGCTATACAGTGTGAGTTTAAATGTGCGTCGTTTACAGAGTAAAACAAGCTTATATTTGGGGTTCTGGTGGGGGACGACAGAGTAAAACAAGCTTTATATTTGGGGTTCTGGTGGGGTACGACAGAGTAAAACAAGCTTTATATTTGGGGTTCTGGTGGGGGACGACAGAGTAAAACAAGCTTTATATTTGGGGTTCTGGTGGGGGACGACAGAGTAAAACAAGCTTTATATTTTGGGGTTCTGGTGGGGTACGACAGAGTAAAACAAGCTTTATATTTGGGGTTCTGGTGGGGTACGACAGAGTAAAACAAGCTTTATATTTGGGGTTCTGGTGGGGGACGACAGAGTAAAACAAGCTTTATATTTGGGGTTCTGGTGGGGTACGACAGAGTAAAACAAGCTTTATATTTGGGGTTCTGGTGGGGTACGACAGAGTAAAACAAGCTTTATATTTGGGGTTCTGGTGGGGGACGACAGAGTAAAACAAGCTTTATATTTTGGGGTTCTGGTGGGGTACGACAGAGTAAAACAAGCTTTATATTTGGGGTTCTGGTGGGGTACGACAGAGTAAAACAAGCTTTATATTTGGGGTTCTGGTGGGGTACGACAGAGTAAAACAAGCTTTATATTTGGGGTTCTGGTGGGGTACGACAGAGTAAAACAAGCTTTATATTTTGGGTTCTGGTGGGGGACGACAGAGTAAAACAAGCTTTATATTTGGGGTTCTGGTGGGGGACGACAGAGTAAAACAAGCTTTATATTTGGGGTTCTGGTGGGGTATGACAGAGTAAAACAAGCTTTATATTTGGGGTTCTGGTGGGGTACGACAGAGTAAAACAAGCTTTATATTTGGGGTTCTGGTGGGGTACGACAGTTGAACTAAGCTCTTGAGGCATTTATAACGTATATTCTTCGAGAATCAAAGGGTACATATCATTTTCGGGAACATCACACATCGGCTTTTGTCCCTATTTGCTGTCCTGTGTGGGTGTACGGGCACTGCGTGGGAGATGACTAAAACACACAGTGCTAAAACATAATCTCCCCTCGGTAAGACTAGGCCGAGTGTCAGGCTGTTTATGCTATCATTACTCAATGTCATGTTTGGCTTGACAATGAGCGGTGGAGTTGGCAAGAGTACGAACCTATCCGCGTCCAGGCTAAAAAGGGACAGCCTGTTCGAGAAATCAATACAGACATCAACTGCTGAGTCGGCTCAACTCCAGGTCAGAGATTGTGAAAAACAACAACCACACAGAAACTAAAATCAACAGCACTGTTGCTTCAAGACTGTTGTTTCATTCCAAAAAACATGACTCCTCAGTTTTTTCTCTCGTTCTCTCACAGCTACCCAGGCTGATCAGGGGCCGTATCAAGCCTCTACTCCTCACAGCTACCCAGGCTGATCAGGGGCCATATCAAGGCTCTACTTCCTTACAGCTACCCAGGCTGATCAGGAGCCGTATCAAGCCTCTACTCCTCACAGCTACCCAGGCTGATCAGGGGCCGTATCAAGCCTCTACTCCTCACAGCTACCCAGGCTGATCAGGGGCCGTATGTATCAAGCCTCTACTCCTCTCAGCTACCCAGGCTGATCAGGGGCCGTATGTATCAAGCCTCTACTCCTCACAGCTACCCAGGCTGATCAGGGGCCGTATGTATCAAGCCTCTACTCCTCTCAGCTGCCCAGGCTGATCAGGGGCCGTATGTATCAAGACTCTACTCCTCTCAGCTACCCAGGCTGATCAGGGGCCGTATGTATCAAGCCTCTACTCCTCACAGCTACCCAGGCTGATCAGGGGCCGTATCAAGCCTCTACTCCTCACAGCTACCCAGGCTGATCAGGAGCCGTATGTATCAAGCCTCTACTCCTCTCAGCTACCCAGGCTGATCAGGGACCGTATGTATCAAGCCTCTACTCCTCACAGCTACCCAGGCTGATCAGGGGCCGTATGTATCAAGCCTCTACTCCTCACAGCTACCCAGGCTGATCAGGGGCCGTATGTATCAAGCCTCTACTCCTCACAGCTACCCAGGCTGATCAGGGGCCGTATGTATCAAGCCTCTACTCCTCACAGCTACCCAGGCTGATCAGGAGCCGTATGTATCAAGCCTCTACTCCTCTCAGCTACCCAGGCTGATCAGGGGACATATGTATCAAGTGTCTCAGGGTGCTGATTTTGGAGGGGACTAATCCTAGCTTAGCGCACTTACTGAGATGTTTGATACGGCCGGCCAGCCCCAGATCTGCGAAGGGAAGGCCAGGGGGAGCGAAGGAAGAGCAGGAGGGAAGGACACAACCTTTTCTGGAATGAGAATCATCCCAAACTGTGAGTCAGTCAATCAGTTACCAAACCCCGGGAGGTTGTTCTGAGAGACAGATCACTAGACAAACAGTGACTAACTCAGGCTTCGTCCCAAATGGCACCCCTATTCCCTATATTGTGCGCTACTTTTGACCAGAGTCCTATTGGTCTCCCTATGGGTAGTGCACTATATAGGGTATAGGGTGCCATTTGGGCCTAACCCAGGGTTTGTCATCAGGTATAGTCATATATAGACGCTCCGAGGGCCGGGGGAACAGTATTCTAGACGGACCACCACACAGAGAGAAGAGAGAGATGAAGCTGCTACATATCCTCTGCTTCTGCCTGTCTGTCCTCGCCTCCACTTGGGTACGATAACATATTTATTCATTATTTATTTAATCATTATTTGTAATTTAATAGGTTTAATGATACTTTATTTATTTATTTAATAATAATAATAATAGATTGGATTTATATATTTTTTTTTCTCCAGATGACATGATGTATGTAATCCTTGTTTATGTGTCAGCACCCAACAAGTGTTTTAATAACTGCTTTATCCTCTGGGATCAAACGGACATCTTGTTTGATGTGTGGATAATTTTTTACACAAAAGGAAATTCAACTGTGACATTTTGAGCATAAATGCAGGTTTCTGGGGCATGTAGACAAGGACTAGAAGGATGTTTTCAGCACAAGTTAAAAAAAGAAAAGAAAAAGTGAATTCAGTATTCTTATTCTTGTAGATGGTAACATTAATGAAATGTTTACTGTTTCCCCCCCCTCTCTCTCTCTCTCTCTCTCTCTCTCCCCCCTCTTTCTTTCTCTCCCCCCCTCGCTCCCCCTCTCTCTCTCTCTCTCTCTCTCTCTCTCTCTCTCTCTCTCGCTTTCTCTCTCCCCCACCCCCCGCCCCCGCTCTTTCTCTCTCTCTCTCTTCTCTCTCTCTCTCTCTCTCTCTCTCTCTCTCTCTCTCTCTCTCTCTCTCTCTCTCTCTCTCTCTCTCTCTCTCTCTCTCTCTCTCTCTCTCTCTCTCTCCTCCTTCATCTCTCCCCCACCCCCTCTCTCTCTCTCCCTCTCTCTCTCTCTCTCTCCCCCTCTTTCTTTCTCTCTCCCCCTCTCTCTCCCCCTCTCTCTCTCTCTCTCTCGCTTCATCTCTCCCCCCACCCCCTCTCTCTCTCTCCCTCTCTCTCTCTCTCTCTCTCTCCCCCCTCTTTCTTTCTCTCTCCCCCTCTCTCTCCCCCTCTCTCGCTCTCTCTCTCTCTCTCGCTTAATCTCTCCCCCACCCCCTCTCTCTCTCCCTCTCTCTCTCTCCCCCCTCTTTCTCTCTCTCCCCCCCTCTCTCTCCCCCTCTCTCTCTCCCCCTCTCTCCCTCTCTCTCTCTCTCTCTCTCTCTCTCTCTCTCTCTCTCTCTCTCTCTCTCTCTCTCTCTCTCTCTCTCTCTCTCTCTCTCTCTCTCTCTCTCTCTCTCTCTCTCTCTCTCGCTTCATTTCTCCCCCACCCCCTCTCTCTCTCTCCCTCTCTCTCTCCCCTCTCTCTCTCTCTCTCTCCCCCCTCTTTTTCTCTCTTTCTCCCTCTCTCTCTCAGGCTGAGGACATAGCAACCTTATTGAACCCTCGTGGGTCCAGGCCAGTAGAACATGGCTACAAGGCTGATAAATGTGCCACGGAGAGGAATTGGCCTTTCTGCTCTGATGATGACTGGGTACGTTTTCAATTATAGGAAGACTGTAAACGTCGTAAGAACCTAAATACATGTTTAGATTATTTTTCTGGTCTTATTTTACATAGTGTGTATAGTTGTATCCTGCTCTGGGGATGGGTGAGCTCACCATTTCTCCCCACCTTATAGGAATACTGTAAAACATGTCAACATAGGGTTGACCAGTTACTCAAACGTCTAGATTAATACAAGTTCATATTTGATCAAGTTGATTGAAACACACAGAAATTTCACAATCCATTTTGACTAGGCGTTGATTTGACTAGGTGTTGATTTGATTAGGCGTTGATTTGATTAGGTGTTCATTTGACTAGGCGTGGATTTGACTAGGCGTTGATTTGATTAGGCGTTGATTTGACCAGGCGTTGATTTGATTAGGCGTTGATTTGAAGTCTCACTCTAGATTCTTATACATTGCCCTGTCTTCTCTGTTCCTGTCTCCCTTCTCCATGTCTCACTGACTTCCTGCCCCCCTGTCTCCCTTTCCATCTGTCTCCATGTCCCCCCGTCTCCATGTCTCCCCGTCTCCATGTCTCCATGTCCCCCTGTCTCCATGTCCCCCTGTCTACATGTCTCCCTGTCTCCATGTCTCCATGTCTCCATGTCTCCATGTCTCCATGTCTCCATGTCCCCCTGTCTCCATGTCCCCCTGTCTCCATGTCCCCCTGTCTCCATGTCTCCATGTCCCCCCGTCTCCATGTCTCCATGTCCCCCTGTCTCCATGTCTCCATGTCCCCCCGTCTCCATGTCTCCATGTCCCCCTGTCTCCATGTCTCCATGTCCCCCCGTCTCCATGTCTCCATGTCTCCATGTCTCCATGTCCCCCTGTCTCCATGTCTCCATGTCCCCCTGTCTACATGTCTCCCTGTCTCCATGTCTCCATGTCCTCCTGTCTCCATGTCCCCCTGTCTCCATGTCCCCCTGTCTCCATGTCTCCATGTCTCCATGTCCCCCTGTCTCCATGTCTCCATGTCCCCCCGTCTCCATGTCTCCATGTCCCCCTGTCTCCATGTCTCCATGTCCCCCTGTCTCCATGTCTCCATGTCTCCATGTCCCCCTGTCTCCATGTCTCCATGTCCCCCCGTCTCCATGTCTCCATGTCTCCATGTCTCCATGTCCCCCTGTCTCCATGTCTCCATGTCCCCCTGTCTACATGTCTCCCTGTCTCCATGTCTCCATGTCCTCCTGTCTCCATGTCCCCCTGTCTCCATGTCCCCCTGTCTCCATGTCTCCATGTCCCCCTGTCTCCATGTCTCCATGTCCCCCCGTCTCCATGTCTCCATGTCCCCCTGTCTCCATGTCCCCCTGTCTCCATGTCCCCCTGTCTCCATGTCTCCATGTCCCCCTGTCTCCATGTCCCCCTGTCTACATGTCCCCCTGTCTCCATGTCTCCATGTCCCCCCGTCTCCATGTCTCCCCGTCTCCATGTCTCCATGTCCCCCCGTCTCCATGTCCCCCTGTCTACATGTCTCCCTGTCTCCATGTCTCCATGTCTCCATGTCTCCATGTCTCCATGTCTCCATGTCCCCCTGTCTCCATGTCCCCCTGTCTCCATGTCCCCCTGTCTCCATGTCTCCATGTCCCCCCGTCTCCATGTCTCCATGTCTCCATGTCCCCCTGTCTCCATGTCTCCATGTCCCCCTGTCTCCATGTCCCCCTGTCTCCATGTCCCCCCTGTCTCCATGTCTCCATGTCCCCCTGTCTCCATGTCCCCCTGTCTACATGTCCCCCTGTCTCCATGTCTCCATGTCCCCCCGTCTCCATGTCTCCCCCGTCTCCATGTCTCCATGTCCCCCCGTCTCCATGTCCCCCTGTCTACATGTCTCCCTGTCTCCATGTCTCCATGTCTCCATGTCTCCATGTCTCCATGTCTCCATGTCCCCCTGTCTCCATGTCCCCCTGTCTCCATGTCCCCCTGTCTCCATGTCTCCATGTCCCCCCGTCTCCATGTCTCCATGTCCCCCCTGTCTCCATGTCTCCATGTCCCCCTGTCTCCATGTCTCCATGTCCCCCTGTCTCCATGTCTCCATGTCCCCCTGTCTACATGTCTCCCTGTCTCCATGTCTCCATGTCCTCCTGTCTCCATGTCCCCCTGTCTCCATGTCCCCCCGTCTCCATGTCTCCATGTCTCCATGTCTCCATGTCCCCCTGTCTCCATGTCTCCATGTCCCCCCGTCTCCATGTCTCCATGTCTCCATGTCTCCATGTCTCAGTAGTTTCTATACACTCTGGGGTGGATTTGAGGACAAGGCTTAATTTGCATCTGGGAAGCTTTCCGTCTATGTCCTGTACTGTAACTTGCTCCTCTCCTCTCCTCGCCTCCTCTCCCCACCTCTCCTGTCCCCTCCCCTCCCCCTCCCCACCTCTCCTGTCCCCTCCCCTCTCCAGGGTCCTAAGTGCCCGTCAGGTTGTCGTATCCAGGGACTGTTAGACAAGGCAGACCATTCCCTGCTGAAGAAGATAGAGAAGATTAGGAAGCTCCTTGACCAGAGCAGAGCCAAACACCGCTCTGCCGACCAGGCTTCCAAACAGACCTATGACTACCTCAAGGAGAAACTCACCTCCAACGCAGGTGAGATACTGTACCATGATATTATTGGTTTACATGCTCTAGTTCTCTCTCTCTCTCTCTCTCTCTCTCTCTCTCTCTCTCTCTCTCTCTCTCTCTCTCTCTCTCTCTCTCTCTCTCTCTCTCTCTCTCTCTCTCTCTCTCTCTCTCTATCTATATATCTATCTATCTATATCAATCTTAACCATCCCTCTCTCCCTCCTGTCCCAACAGGTAATGACAACAGCTTCTATGACCTGGCTGAACGTCTCCGTCAGAGGATTGTTGACATCAAGATCAAGATAGACCGCCAGCTGAGGATCCTCAACGCTCTGAAGACCAGCATCAAAGACCAAGTTATAGAGATGCAGAGACTGGAGGTGAGATTAGGGGCACCGATCCCGTAGACGTTATAGAGATGCAGAGACTGGAGGTGAGATTAGGGACACCGATCCCGTAGACGTTATAGAGATGCAGAGACTGGAGGTGAGATTAGGGACACCGATCCCGTAGACGTTATAGAGATGCAGAGACTGGAGGTGAGATTAGGGACACCGATCCCGTAGACGTTATAGAGATGCAGAGACTGGAGGTGAGATTAGGGACACCGATCCCGTAGACGTTATAGAGATGCAGAGACTGGAGGTGAGATTAGGGACACCGATCCCGTAGACGTTATAGAGATGCAGAGACTGGAGGTGAGATTAAGATTAGTGATTAAGATTAAGATTGGTGGTGATGAAGACCAGGGTCAGATACCAGTGAAGACATATTGAGACCTAGGTCTCTTTAACAGATGCACCCTGTATAATACAACATAAATATGAATATATATACCTGAACATTAAAGCTGAGGAGACAGTCACTCTCTTTCCACAGAGAGTGTTTCTACCTATGTATTCAGTACCCTTGGTGCTATTCCTCTGGTTTAAGAGATCTGAAATATCACTCCTCTAACCCGTCTGCCTCCCCCCTCCCTTCTTCCCCTGTCTCCCCCTCTCCCAGGTGGACATTGACATCAAGCTGCGCTCCTGTAAGGGATCTTGTAAGGGCTATGCTGAGTTCTCCGTTGATAAAGAATCCTACATGGCCCTGGACAAGCAGATTGACCAGCTAGAAGCCCAGAGCGTTCAGTCTGTTGAGACCGTCGGTTCGCTGCACGTCATGAAGAGCCGCCCGCTTAAAGACGTCGTGGTCGACAGGTGAGGAGGAGGATGAAGCTGCTGCTGATGATGAAGAAGATGATGACCTCTCTGATGATGATGATGACCTTTTTCTCTCCTCTCCTCTCCTCTCCTCTCCTCTCCTCTCCTCTCCTCTCCTCTCCTCTCCTCTCCTCTCCTCTCCTCTCCTCTCCTCTCCTCTCCTCTCCTCTCCTCTCCTCCCTCCCTCCCTCCCTCCCTTCTCCTCTCCTCTCCTCTCCTCTCCTCTCCTCTCCCTCTCCTCTCCTCTCCTCTCCTCTCCTCTCCTCTCCTCTCCTCTCTCCTCTCCTCCCTCCCTCCCTCCCTCCCTCCCTCCCTCCCTCCCTCCCTCCCTCCCTCCCTCCCTTCTCCTTTCCCTTTCCTTTCCTTTCCTTTCCTTTCCTTTCCTTTCCCTTTTCCTTTCCTTTCCTTTCCTTTCCTCTCCTCTCCTCTCCTCTCCTCTCCTCTCCTCTCCCTCTCCTCTCCCTCCCCTCCCTCCCTCCTCCCCTCCTCTCCCTCCTCTCCTCTCCTCTCTCTCCTCTCCTCTCCTCTCCTCTCCTCTCCTCTCCTCTCCTCTCCTCTCCTCTCCTCTCCTCTCCTCTCCTCTCCTCTCCTCTCCTCTCCTCCTCTCCTCTCCCCCTCCCTTCTCCTTCTCCCCCTTAATCTTCTCCCGCCTCCCTTCTCCTCTTCTCCTCTCTCTCCTCTCCTCTCCTCTCCTTTCTCCTCCCTCCTTTCTCCTCTCCTTTCCCATCCCCTTCTCCCCATGCCCCCTCTCAGCAAATACAAGTCTAGCCTGGCAGAGGAGCAGAAGCAGGATTTCTTCCCGGAGGTGAAGAGCGTGAAGCTGACCTTGGAGGCCGAGGGGTCGAGCGCTTCGTCTGCCGCCACTGTCAGCAAGGTCCCGGGTACGCATTTCAATCCTTCGACTTCAGGGTCTTCATCGTCATCGAGTTCGTCGACGGGATTGGGGTTGGGGTCGAAGGACTGGCCGAAGAAAACGATCACAGAGCTGGGTGGTGGTGGGGGGACAAGGGGGGATGGAGACGGGGATTTCTTTAAGGGGATGGGTGGACTTGGCGTAGGGCTGGGGAGTCTCGGAGGCGGAGAGTTCACCTCTACCGGTCACCAGACCATGACGACGTCGAGCTGTACCAAGACAATTAGGAAGACGACAGTGCATACGAAGGACGGGCCGGTGGAACGCGTCGAGGAAGTTTTGAGCGGACCCGGCTGTGAGTCAATGAAGCTTGGCGGTGGAGGAGGAGGAGGAGGGATGGGGAATTCTTCCCATCCCTCTCTTCTTCCTCTTCCTCCTCTTCCTCCTCCTCATTCACCAAAACCACGAGCCACGGCAGTACCAAGGGAGGCAGTAGCCTCCTCACCAGCACCAAGACCGGCGGCACCGTCAACGGTTTCGAAGGTGATCCATTCGGAATGGATCTTGGAGTGTTTCTGCATGGGAACACGGAAGACGATGTCCCGGATTTCCACGCCCACAGCGTGAAAACTAGCGTCCGGGCCAAGCGGCAGGCAGATAATGTGGGAAAAGGTACATCTGACCTGGAATAACTGCCCACCATTTCACCTAGCTAGCCGCTGTTAGCCACTGTTAGTATCTTAGCCTAGTGGCAATTAGCATGTTAGCCTCCATTAGCACCTTAGCCAAACTGACATTAGCAATTAGCACCTTAGCCTAGCGGCCGTTAGCAGTGAGCTTCTTAGCCAGCAGCTCTTAGCGTCATAGCTAGCAGTGAGAAGTGAAACATTGCTATTTTTGTCATAGCTCAAAGCAAATCCCAGAATATGATCAACAGTAGCCTAATTAATAAAGATTTGTAAGGTAGTTCAGCCATTGCTCATATGATTTTTTTGTGGTAATAAAAAAATCGAACAAATTGTATGAAACGTTACAGAGATACTGTATAAGATATGCTGTACTATACATATTACTGTTTTCTCAACCGCTCCTGGGCTGACTACCAGAAGGGGTTCAGAGGGGGAAAGGGGAGGTATGGCTGGGTTTAAAGCATCTCCATCTTCTGACTTAGGAGGATGGCAACTGAGGGTAGAGAAAGAAAGAAAGAAAGAAAGAAAGAAAGAAAGAAAGAAAGAAAGAAAGAAAGAAAGAAAGAAAGAAAGAAAGAAAGAAAGAAAGAAAGAAAGAAAGAAAGAAAGAGGTGGAGAGAGAGAGAGAGCTATTGCTGACTGTTGATTCTGTGAGTAGATGATTAAATGTGACTGTGTTTTTTCTGACCCTGTGAATGATGTCAATGCACTGAATGTTCATGTAAAAACAAACAACCGGGTAACCTCTGAACCCACCATGTACTGCTAATGTTCAAATAGCTGTTCTAAGAACAGAAGGGGTTCTAAGAACTACGTTAGAACTTCTGTTAGAACGTCTAAACCGAGCTACTGATCAAACAATAAAGATGTGTTCACTTCAACTTCATGGTTTGGGTTGTATGTTTAAATGTATTTTAATATTATAATAATTATAATAATTATAATAATAATAATAATAATAATAAAATAATTATATTATTATTATTATTATTATTATTATATTATTCTTTATGTTCATGTCTCTTGGGGGGCGGCAGGTAGCTTAGTGGTTAAGAGCGTTGTACCAGTAACCGAAAGGTCGCTGGTTCTAATCCCCGAGCCGACTAGGTGGAAAATCTGTCGATGTGCCCTTGAGCAAGGCACTTAACCCTAATTGCTCCTGTAAGTCGCTCTGGATAAGAGCGTCTGCTAAATGACCAATTTATTTATTTAATTTATTTACAATCAGTCAAAAGTTAGTGTGAAAAAGTTATATTTTATAGTTTAAACAGAAATCAATCACAATATGAATAACAGATAAGAGTTAATAATATGAAATGTCAATAGAAAGCTTTATAGTCCTCATTATGGTATAGGCTTATACATTGAGAATATATAGACATTGGGGATATAATATGATACACACTGGAGTATATTAAACTGAACCTAATGGGGGTAATAAATAAACTTCCTTAGTCTCCCAGTGACATAAATGCATGACTAAGTGAGAATTCAGACTGAAGCAGAAGTTAGAATTTATATACTATATATAATATATATTTATATACCCATGTTATGATCAGTCAGATGTGGGCTGTGTATTATTGTAGCTATATTTAGATATATTATTATTATTATTATTATTATTATTATTATTATTATTATTATTATTATTATTATAGTGATTGTGTCTTATTTGTCTCTCACACAGTTCTGCATTCAGCACCTCGTAGACAAAGGCAGAAAACGCCCAATCATCAGCCACTGAGCTGTCTTTAACAACAATAAATGAAACACTCTTGTTCTTTCCCCTTATAAGAACATATATAATAATATATACTGTTTATAAGAAATATTAAGAACATATAATAATATATGTGGTCCTCTGTAGCTCAGCTGGTAGAGCACGGCGCTTGTAACGCCAGGGTAGTGGGTTCGATCCCCGGGACCACCCCATACGATAAATAAAAATGTATGCACGCATGACTGTAAATCGCTTTGGATAAAAGTGTCTGCTAAATCGCATATAATCTATAATAATCTATCATAACAAACAAGAATAATATTTATTTAAATCAGAAATGGGTTCAGGTTTGACATTTAGAACTTCAATGGCACGGAAAAGCCGAATAGTGTGCAGGTCTAGTCAGTTCGGCGTCAACGTGGATAGTTGACTGACCTCTGTTCTCTGTCAGCTATGTGACATTCACCCCAACGATTAGCACACAGCTAATATTGACTGAATCAATCATTGGTGAAGCACTATCATAGTATTTCAATCTTATGAAATACATCATATGGTTCAACGTGAGTATCCCTGGTACCCCTGGGCATGTTTAGACTGGGTTCTAAGCCAAAAAACATTGATCAAAATGCCTCAAAATACTAATGCTCAATTGAAACCCTACCTCTTTGAAAAGTATCTTAAATAACTCTCATTGCGCCCCCGTGCGTGTGTGTGCGTGTATCGTGGATGTGTTTAACTATACTTGAAGTCCCCACAAGAATAGTAAACGAACAAAAATGTGACCAATTTAAGGTTAGGTTTTTGGGTTAGGGTTAGGGTTAAGGTTAGGGTTAGGGTTAGGGTTAGGTTTAGGTTGTATTGTGTGTCCCCACAAGGTTAGTTATACAACACTGTGCGTGCGTGTGCGTGTGTATGTGTGCGTGTGTGTGTGTGCCTGTGTGCATGTGTGCATGTGTGTGTGTGTGTGTGTGCGTGTGCTTGTGTGTAATCTCTTGTGGACAGATTCACGTGGACAGAAACGGCGAGAATCTGTCAAGGCTCACGTAGAATGATGTGATTACGAGCAGCAGTAGTTCCTGGTTTGGGGTTTTCATTGTTGATTGGACGGATTTGGATTGGGTGAAGGTATTGATTGGACGGATTTGGATTGGGTGAAGGTATTGATTGGACGGATTTGGATTGGGTGAAGGTATTGATTGGACGGATTTGGATTGGGTGAAGGTATTGATTGGACGGATTTGGATTGGGTGAAGGTATTGATTGGACGGATTTGGATTGGGTGAAGGTATTGCTTAAACCTGTGCAGTGATTTTCAAGCCCCTGTGCGGATGATAAACAGTTTCCACTAGTTTCCACAGCTACAAACTCAAAATTGGCTATATCTTAAAATTTGATGAAAACAAAAATGTCATTTTTGGCCATGATAAACACGGGTGAAATTAGCGGAAAGGAAGGGTTTGGCCGAGAGTTTCCATTTGCGATGGAGGAGACTTC
The DNA here is from genome assembly GCF_020615455.1 of Coregonus clupeaformis. Lineage (NCBI taxonomy): Eukaryota > Metazoa > Chordata > Actinopteri > Salmoniformes > Salmonidae > Coregonus > Coregonus clupeaformis. The sequence continues at coordinate 36,471 of NW_025534573.1, read as the reverse complement.
GCTTCCTTTGCACAAAGGTAATCACAATTGTTAACGGCATTTCCCGCCGGAAGTAAAACAGGAAATTACAAACTTTCGCGAGACATTTTTACTTCTGGGTAACTGAGATTAGTGTGTTTAATGTGTGTGTTGTGTTGCTGTGTGTTGTTGTGTGTTGCAGTGTGTTGCAGTGTGTTGCAGTGTGTTGTTGTGTGTTGCAGTGTGTTGCAGTGTATTGTTGTGTGTTGCAGTGTATTGATAATGTTAAAGAGGCTAACACATACACTCGCTCACAACATAGCTAATATAGCTAGCCAAACTCACGCCATATATGTACATCCTTGGTTGGTGAGCGGACCCCAGACCTCACAACCATAAAGGGCAATGGGTTCTATAACTGATTCAAGTATTTTTAGCCAGATCCTAATTGGTATGTCAACTTTAATGTTCTTTTTGATGGCATAGAAGGCCCTTCTTGCCTTGTCTCTCAGCTAGCCATATGTGTACAGTACCAGTCAAAAGTTTGGACACACCTACTCTTTCAAGGATTTTTCTTTATTTTTACTATTTTCTACATTGTAGAATAATAGTGAAGACATCAACACTATGAAATAACACATATGGAATCATGTAGTAACCAAAAAAGTGTTAAACAAATCAAAATATATTTGAGATTTGAGATTCTTCAAGGTAGCCAACCTTTGCCCTGATGACAGCTTTGCACACTCTTGGCATTCTCTTAACCAGCTTCATGAGGTAGTCACCTGGAATGCATTTCAATTAACAGGTGTGCCTGTTCTTAAAAGTTAATTTGTGGAATTTCTTTCCTTCTTAATGCGTTTGAGCCAATCAGTTGTGTTGTGACAAGGTAGAGGGGGTATACAGAAGATAGACCTATTTGGTAAAAGACCAAGTCCATATTATGTCAAGAACAGCTCAAATAAGCAAAGAGAAACGACAGTCCATCATTACTTTAAGAAATGAAGGTCAGTCAATCCGGAATATGTCAAGAACTTTGAAAGTTTCTTCAAGTGCAGTCGCAAAAACTATCAAGCACTATGATGAAACTGGCTCTCATGAGGACCGCCACTGGAAAGGAAGACCCAGAGTTACCTCTGCTTGTCTCGCCCTGACTCAGGGGACTCTTATATGTTGAGTCAGGGTGTGAATATTCTATGTTGTGTATATCTACGTGAATGATCTATTAGGTGTAGATCTAGGATGGCCGGGTGGTTCCCAATCAGAGGCAGCTGTCGCTCGTTGTCTCTGATTGGGGATCATACTTAGGCAGCCTGTTGGCACTAGTGGTTTGTGGGATCTTGTTCCGTGAGTAGGCTTGTTCTGTGTTCACTGTACGTTCTTAAAAATAAAAGTTTGAGTTGGAACCATATATGGTTCTTCCCATGGGGGGAATCATTTTAGGTTCTCTGAAGAACCTTAAATGATATGGTTCTTTGAAAAACCACACACACTCAACACCTTATTTTATGCAAATATCCCAATGGGCACAGTTCAATGTCTTGTTTTGATTTACATTTGGTTGAGTCGTCAACTAACGTGAATTCGAAGTGAAATCAACAAAAAAATGCACCATGTCATTGGATTTAGGTTAAAAGCTGAGTGAAAAGAAGACTAAATGCCCGTTGATGACTTTTTGCACGTTGTTTCAACGTCATCGCATTGATTTTTTTGGGTTGACATGGAAGCAACATTGATTCAACCAGTTTTTTCCCCAGTAGGTCATTTGCATATTTCCCAGGGTGCCTTTCGATTTTAACTTTTTGTTGTTACCGGTACCCATTGTTACCCATGACGATGTTTGGTAATGACAGGCATGGTTGTTGAATTGATACATGTTCAGTCCTGTGGCCTTCACCAAGTGAGATCCTAAGTGATTATGATTTAAATTACATTATTTAAGACAGTATAATACAATACATGCAGTGTCCTTTTTACATTGTACCAAAAGCTATTCATGAAGTATTCTTGACTTATTCCACATTTTGTTGTGTTACAGACTGAATTCAAAATTGATTTTATTTTTTTTAAATCACCCATCTACACACAATACCCCATAATGACAAAGTGAAAACATGTTTTTAGAAATGTTTGCAAATGTATTGAAAATAAAATACAGAAATATCTTTGTTTACATAAGTATTCACACCCCATCAGTCAATACTTTTATAAAAACACCTTTGGCAGCGATTACAGCTGTAAGTCTTTGTCAACAAAGGTTGGTGCGCAATCTCTAATATTAAGGAAGTCTCGAGGTTCTGCTCGCCTGAGTACCTCACAATAAGCTGTAGAACACACTATTTACCAAGAGAGTTTTCATCTATATTTTTCATAGCTGTCTATTTACCTCCACAAACCGATGCTGGCACTAAGACAACACACAATGAGCTGTATAAGGCCATAAGAAAACAAGAAAATGCTCACCCAGAGGCAGCGCTCCTAGTGGCCAGGGATTTTATTACAGGGAAACTTAAATCCGTTTTACCTCATTTCTAGCAGCATGTCTCCTGTGCAACTAGAGGCGAAAAAACCTGTAGACTCTACTCTACTATACACTACTCTACTATACTCTATTCTACTCTACACTACTCTACTCTACTCTACTCTACTCTACTCTACTCTACTCTACTCTACTCTACTCTACTCTACACTACTCTACTCTACTCTACACTACTCTACTCTACTCTACTATACACTACTATACTCTACTCTACTCTACTCTACTCTACTCTACTCTAACTATACTCTACACTACACTACACTACTCTACTCTACTCTACTCTACTCTACTATACTATACTATACTATACTATACACTACTCTACTCTACTCTACTCTACTCTACTCTACTCTACACTACTCTACTCTACTCTACTCTACACTACTCTACTCTACTCTACTCTACTCTACACTACTCTACTCTACTCTACTATACTATACACTACTCTACTCTACTATACTATACTATACACTACTCTACTCTACTCTACTCTACACTAATCTACTCTACTCTACTCTACTCTACTATACTCTACACTACACTACTCTACTCTACTCTACTCTACTCTACTCTACTCTACTATACTATACTATACACTACTCTACTCTACTCTACTCTACTCTACTCTACTCTACACTACTCTACTCTACTCTACTCTACTCTACTATACTCTATTCTACTCTACACTACTCTACTCTACTCTACTCTACTCTACACTACTCTACTATACTCTATTCTACACTACTCTACTATACACTACTCTACTCTACTCTACTCTACTCTACTCTACTCTACTCTACTCTACTCTACTCTACTCTACTCTACACTACACTACTCTACCCTACTCTACTCTACTCTACTCTACTATACACTACTATACTCTACTCTACTCTACTCTACTCTACTCTACACTACTCTACTCTACTCTACTCTACTCTACTCTACTCTACTCTACTCTACTCTACTCTACTCTACTCTACTCTACTCTACTCTACACTACTCTATTCTACTCTACTCTACACTACTCTACTCTACTCTACTCTACTCTACACTACACTACTCTACTCTACTCTACTCTACTCTACTCTACTCTACTCTACTCTACTCGACTCGACTCGACTCGACTCGACTCGACTCTACACTACTATACTATACTATACTATACACTACTCTACTCTACTCTACTCTACTCTACTCTACTCTACTCTACACTACTCTACTCTACTCTACTCTACTCTACTCTACTCTACACTACTATACTATACTATACTCTACTCTACTCTACTCTACTCTACTCTACTCTAATCTACTCTACTCTACTCTACTCTACTCTACTCTACTCTACTCTACTCCACTCTACACTACTATACTCTACTCTACTATACTCTACTCTACTATACACTACTCTACTCTATTCTACTATACTATACTATACACTACTCTACTCTACTCTACTCTACACTACTCTACACTACTCTACTATACTATACTATACTATACTATACACTACTCTACTCTACTCTACTCTACTCTACACTACTCTACTCTGCTATACTATACACTACTCTACTCTACTCTACTCTACTCTACACTACTCTACTCTACTATACTCTACTCTACTCTACTCTACTATACACTACTCTACTCTACTCTACTCTACTATACTATACTATACTATACTATACTATACTATACTATAATATACACTACTCTACTCTGCTCTATTCTACTCTACTCTACTATACACTACTCTACTCTACTCTACTATACTATACTCTACTCTACTCTACTCTACTCTATTCTACTCTACTCTACTCTACTCTACTCTACTCTACTCTACTCTACTCTACTCTACTCTACTCTACTCTACTCTACACTACTCTACTCTACTCTACTCTACTCTACTCTACTCTACTTTACTTTACTCTACTATACACTACTCTACTCTACTCTACTCTACTATACTCTACTCTACTATACTCTACTATACTCTACACACAGAGACTCTTACAAAGCTCTCCCTCACCCTCCATTTGGCAGATTTGACCTTAACTCCATCCTCTCAATTCCTGCTTACAAGCAAAAACTTAAACAGGAAGTACCAGCGATGCGCTCAATATGGAAGTGGTCCGCATATGAAGTGGACGCATCGACAACGTAGTCCACACAGCATCCGTACGTACCAAAAGCCATGGATTACAGGCAACATCTGCACTGAGCTAAATGCTGCCGCTTTCAAGGAGCGGGACACAAATCAAATAGGCAAAGCGTCAATACAGGACTAAGATCGAATCCTACTACGCCGGCTCTGATGCTCGTCGGATGTGGCAGGACTTGCAAACTATCACCCAGTGACGCGAACATACCAGACGAGCTAAATGACTTCTATGCTCGCATCGAGGAAGGCAAAAATATCAGTGAAGACACTTGCCAGCTGGTCAGCACATGTTTTGAGTATGCGTCCTGGTAAGCCCTGTGGCCTTGTGAATGTTAACCTGTTTTAAGGTCTTACTCACATCGGCTACGGAGAGCGTGATCATACTGTCATCTGGAACAGCTGGTGCTCTCATGCATGGTTCAGTGTTGCTTGCCTCGAAGTGAGCATACATTGACATTTTTACATTTTAGTCATTTAGCAGACACTCTTATCCTGAGCGACTTACAGTTAGTGAGTGCATACATTTTCATACTGGCCCCCCATGGGAAACGAACCCACAACCCTGGCGTTGCAAGCGCCATGCTCTACCAACTGAGCTACAGGGGACTGAAGGCATTTAGTTTGTCTGGTAGGTTTGCGTCACAAAGCAGTTCGCGGCTGGGTTTTCCCAGGATTAGATCTTAGTCCTTTATTGACACTTTACCTGTTTGATAGCTCGTTGGAGGTCATAGGCCGTAACATTCTGCCCGTAACTTGCAAAGACAGGGTGGAGCTCCTCATTCCAGTTCCGTTCCTCGTTGTAGCATCTCTTCATCTCTTCTTTTAGCACGTATGGACCCAGAACTTAATCGAGCAACTGACCAATTACGTAAGACTTTAGTTTTTTGGTTAACATATTAAACCTTGTTAAACATATTACAAGTTGTTAGACCTCATGTAGAATCCATGGTGACCACCAAACACATCTACGATATCAACCGCAAGGCCATCGTCAAGACACACGGTAGGTGGCAACACCTCGAATTGATCTATTAATCAATCAAATAAATATATTCATCAATTGATGTCTGTCTGTCTGTCTGTCTGTCTGTCTGTCTGTCTGTCTGTCTGCCTGTCCGTCCGTCCGTCCATCTATCAACCAATCCACAGATCTTTCTAGAATATCTTCCAATCGAAGCCTTCCATCTGTTTTTCTCTCGTCTTCCCTCAGTTTTCTTTCTTCTCCTTCTCTCTCCTTCTCTCTCCCTTCTCTCTCCTTCTCTCTCCTTCTCTCTCCTTCTCTCTCCTTCTCTCTCCTTCTCTCTCCTTCTCCCTCCTTCTCTCTCCTTCTCCCTCCTTCACTCTCCTCTCTCTCCTTCTCTCTCCTTCTCTCTCCATCTCTCTCCTTCTCTCTCCTTATCTCTCATTCTCTCTCATTCTCTCTCCTTCTCTCTCCTTCACTCTCCTTCACTCTCCTTCTCTCTCCTTCACTCTTCCTTCACTCTCCTTCTCTCTCCTTCACTCTCCTTCTCTCTCCTTCTCTCTCCTTCTCTCTCCTTCACTCTCCTTCTCTCTCCTTCTCTCTCCTTCACTCTCCTTCACTCTTCCTTCTCTCTCCTTCTCTCTCCTTCACTCACCTTCACTCTTCCTTCTCTCTCCATCTCTCTCCTTCTCTCTCCTTATCTCTCATTCTCTCTCATTCTCTCTCCTTCTCTCTCCTTCACTCTCCTTCACTCTCCTTCTCTCTCCTTCACTCTTCCTTCACTCTCCTTCTCCCTCCTTCACTCTCCTTCTCTCTCATTCTCTCTCCTTCTCTCTCCTTCACTCTCCTTCTCTCTCCTTCTCTCTCCTTCACTCTTCCTTCTCTCTCCTTCTCTCTCCTTCACTCACCTTCACTCTTCCTTCTCTCTCCTTCTCTCTCCTTCTCTCTCCTTCACTCTCCTTCTCTCTCCTTCACTCTTCCTTCTCTCTCCTTCTCTCTCCTTCACTTCTCCTTCACTCTCCTTCTCTCTCCTTCACTCTTCCTTCCATCTTCTATTCTGATTGATTGATTGTGACCACAGTATTTGAGCTGAGGTACGTGGAGTTCGCTGAGGAGTTGGCCCGGAACCTGACATCGCTAAGGAAATGGTTGGTTGCGTTGTCACAGAAACTGAAGGAGCAACGAAGCCGCTCCAGAAACAGATAGAGGACATGTACCGGCAAGAGGTAAGAGTCAGGCTTAGAGGGTTAAGAGTTAGACTTAGAGGGTTAAGATTTACTGTACACTTAGAAAGTTAAGAGTCAGACTTAGAGAGTTAAGGCAAGAGTTAGACTTAGAGGGCTAGACTTAGAATTACTTCCAACGGAGATTCTCCATTGAGTTCAGGTCTAAGCTTAATCTGTGTTCAGGGTAAATTCATCATATCACATTCATCCATAAATTCCTTTCAGTGCTCAATAAGGAAAGGAAATAAGGAAAGGAGATAGAAGACGAGGATAGGAGACGAGGATAGGAGACGAGAGTTGAATAGCTAAGCCTATTGGCACACATGGTGTTTTTGACTATTGATTTCTCCAATTTTGAGAACAGGTGAGGGAGTAAAACTCTGCAACACCAAACTTTGACTCATGACAAACATGTGCCTTCCCAAGTGGCACCCTATTCCCTATCTAGTGCACTACTTTAGACCAGAGAATGGCACCCTATTCCCTATATAGTGCACTAATTTAGACCAGAGAATGGCACCCTATTCCCTATATAGTGCACTACTTTAGACCAGAGAATGGCACCCTATTCCCTATATAGTGCACTACTTTAGACCAGAGAATGGCACCCTATTCCCTATATAGTGCACTACTTTAGACCAGAGCCTGGTTAAAAGAGCCTGAAATAGGGTGCCAATTTAGGACACTGCAGTCACAGTCACCCAGGATAGACTGGTAATATTTCTGTGTCCCAAATGGCACCCTATTCCCTAGCTAGTGCACTACTTTACAGAGTTGACTCTACAGAGCCTGGTTAAAAGTAGTGCACTAGATAGGAAACAGGGTACCATTTGGGACACTGACGTGATCTCTTCCTACCTCATCCCACCAGTCAAGGCCCTTTAATGTTTACTTCAGAGTTAACAGTATAAAGCCTTGGTCAATGACTACCTGTTCACTCTCCTAGCTGTCTCTCTGTGTTTCTCTGCAACCCATCGGATGAAAATCAAATCACTTTTTTTAATTGGTTGTGTACACAGTTCAGCAGGTGCAATGGCGGGCGCAGTGAAACGCTTGTTCCTATCAATCAACGCAGTAAACGTCAACAAGCACACAATAATCCTAAATACAAATTACACCCTAAATTGGACGTTGGATGGACGTTGGATGGACGTTGGATGGACGTTGGATGGACGTTGACATGTGGATGCATCCCAAATGGCACCCTATTCCGTACACAGTGCACTACTTAGTTGACTACTTTTTGACCAGGATGCATCAGGCACCTCTCTCCATTGAATCATATTAATTGTGATGTAAAAGGCTAAACTGATCCTAAATCAGCACTCAGGTGCTTGATAAATCAACACTCACTGATCCATGTTGGCCCCAGAGCACTCTGTAGGGAATAGGGTGTCTCTGTATACCCTGTGTTGACATCAAACTGCGGTCAGGTCAAGGATCGTGCAATGGGGACCTTTGCTTTCCATATCGACCACGACAGCTACCGGTCGCTTCAAAAAGAAGTCTCCTGTTAAGGACATCCTTAAGATCACACTACAGCCGGTGGATGTCGTAGACCGGCTGCACAACCATCCCCCAATCGTCCAGACTTAACTCCTGACTAAGCTTGAGGACCTAGAACAGAACCAGGTGGTTCTAGAAGAGGTTCTAGAAGAAACTGAATGCCTGGGTTCTGAAGGGGAGACAGGAACAGAGAGAAACAGGCGTTCTAGAACGTTTCAAAAAACGTGTCCATGTCCCCAAAGCCCTCTGACTCGTTGTTGGACCTGTCTGTCAAAGTGTGCACCTCTCTCACTCCGGGGGAAAACGTGTCCATGTCCCTAAACCGAGGTAGAGCTATAGGTACGTCACTGGGTTATACACCCCCTACTCTTTGTGGAATAAAGCAAATCTACGAAAAAAATATACATTCTGTAACAGCAAAAATACTACACTGGGGAAAGTCCAATCGATTGTGAGATATCCTGAGTGGCGCAGTGGTCTAAGGCACTGCATCGCTGTGCCACTAGAGATCCTGGTTCGAATCCAGGCTCTGTCGTAGCCGGCCGCGACCGGGAGACCCATGGGGTGGCGCACAATTGGCCCAGGGTAGGGGAGGGAATGGCCGGCAGGGATATTGGTAGAGTTGTGGGTTCGATTCCCACAGGGGGCCAGTATGAAAAAAAAAAAATATATATATAATAAGTCGCTCTGGATAAGAGCGTCTGCTAAAATGTAAATATGGCATATACATTTTATGTGATACATTTGGGGTCGCGGGTTCACAATCTGAGACCTCTGCCAAGCAAGGAGGAAACAGCAGCAAGCTCATGCAACAACGGGTGGGGGCTCCTCATAAACACAACACACAGGCAGTTACGTCAGACTTTAGCACCAGACACAACACGCCTTTTACTATATTGTCAGAAGCATCGTCAGATCTCGGTAGCAGCCCATTTCATTTCTCTTTTTCAATGCTCTGGAAACCAAGCAGAAAATGCTGTGGGCTAAAGATTGCATCACAGCCACACTAATACATTAGAAGATGATTGTCGATCTGATCAGGAACGCTGTGCTCACGACCTTTATCTCCTAAATGATGTCCATGGTGCATTTAGTTAGAATTTTGGAATATATTGGGCAATAAGCTATAAGGTTTTAACCAGGCACGAGTCCATCCAGGCTTGAGTCCCATGCGCAAAACACACATAACAAGTTAGAGAAATGTATGCTGAAGCAAAGTTTCACCTACATTTTAGATAAGACAATATCCTCCTACCTTTCAATCATGTCAAGCATCCATCCAAATCAAATACTTCAATGTGTTCGCCTTTTGTCTTTATAAACTTTCACACAGACTACTACACGACATGGGTAATCCAATCAGCAACACTGCAGCTGTTGATTGCAGTGATCGTCGTTCATAAACGCATGCTATATTTAATCAATACACGACATTCAAGGAGTAGGGACTTTTGATGCAGAAATAGGCTAGAAAATACCGTGTTAATTCTATTAAATTAGCCTACATAATCTTGCTCGCTTGAGGAAGCCAGTTTGGGGTGATAAAAGTGTATTTGATCTACCCCTGAAAACTTGGACAGTGAGCGTGAATCGCATGTATCAGTACCCAGACTATAAATGATATATTAATTTACAAGGTTATGTTAGCTGTCGGCTGGCTACAGTAGGAAAGTAACAATCTAATGAAAGATTTGTTACTTAAATTAGTATTTTATCCCATATGTGTCATCCTATGAAGTGGACGTTATGTTAACGGTTGACCTATTTCAGTATGTCGTTCTTAACTGTTAACTGTTGACCTATTTCAGTATGTCGTTCTTAACTGTTAACTGTTGACCTATTTCATTATGTCATTTTTAACTGTTAACTGTTGACCTATTTCAGTATGTCGTTCTTAACTGTTAACTGTTGACCTATTTCAGTATGTCGTTCTTAACTGTTAACTGTTGACCTATTTCAGTATGTCATTCTTAACTGTTAACTGTTGACCTATTTCAGTATGTCATTCTTAACTGTTAACTGTTGACCTATTTCATTATGTCGTTCTTAACTGTTAAAAGTGGCAGGGTTTACAACTGTTCCTGGAAGGGGCCATTTTCATTGAAATAGACTATCTTCGGTGTATAATGTTTTTTTTTCCATAAAAAGTTACAAGTTTACATAAAAAAAGTTCAAGCTATTCAAGTATTCTGACACACACCACATTACACTGTAATTATATGTATACAGCTTTATATCATATGTGATTTCACATTTTACAGGTCACTTCACCCCATTCACATTCCAAGTAATGATCTGATGGCTGTGGCTTGATACAATGATAAACGAACAAACATGAAATAAGTTCCTCAATATGTTTTTATTGAGTAGTGTAAGGGACAGTCCTCTGTTAATATATACTTGTAATACTTATAATACTTGTACGTATACTTGTCCCAAAGCACACAATCACACACACACATCACATCACACAGGGACACACACAGAGACAACACACAGAGTCAACACATGTTGTTACAATAATGTTTTATCAGGATTTGAGAAACACTGCCCTAGTGTGTGGTCATGTGTCCCTTGTCGTGTGTGTGTGTGTGTCTCTCCCTGTGTATCTCCCTGTGTATCTCCCTGTGTGTCTCCCTGTGTATCTCCCTGTGTATCTCCCTGTGTATCTCCCTGTGTATCTCCCTGTGTATCTCCCTGTGTGTCTACCGCGAGGCGAAGTAGGGCCTGATCTTCATGCAGATGGCTTTGAGAGAGTACCAGGATCCCTTCCAGTTCATCCACACCATCCCGTCATCTGTCCCGTGTTTTGCCATGTACCGTGTGTAAGCCCCGCCCCAGTAGTAACGGCCGTTGGGATTGGCTGAGTGACACCTGTTGTACCACCAGCCACCGCCGTCTTCACGGGAGCACTGCTTGGACGGGTCACCTGGAGTCCTGTTAGAGGGGAGGGGGAGGAGGTGATGGAGAGGGGAGAGGGGAGGGAGGAGGGGGTGGGGAGAGGGAGAGGGGAGAGGGGAGGGGGAGGGAGGAGGGGTTGAGGGAGAGGGGAGAGGGGGGAGATGGGAGTGGAGAGGGGGGAGATGAGAGTGGGTGAGGAGGGGTGGGAGTGGGGGAGATGGGAGTGGGGAGGGGGTGAGGGAGAGGGAGGGGGTGAAGGAGACAGACACAGAGAGAGATGTTTTGATTGACTGAACAACAATCCCTAAACCAAATGTAATTCTTGGAGGGCTGTGTGTCTGTGGGTTTTCACTCCTCCCTTGTACTTGATTGATCAACTAAGATCACTGATTAGTTAGGACCTCCCTCACCTGGTTGTCTAGGTCTTAATTGATTAGTTAGGACCTCCCCTCACCTGGTTGTCTAGGTCTTAATTGATTAGTTAGGACCTCCCCTCACCTGGTTGTCTAGGTCTTAATTGATTAGTTAGGACCTCCCCTCACCTGGTTATCTAGGTCTTAATTGATTAGTTAGGACCTCCCCTCACCTGGTTGTCTAGGTCTTAATTGGACACAAATGTAAAGAAAATTACTAAAACCAGCAGACACACGACCCTCTGGGAATTGGGTTTAACAGCCCTCCCATACCAGTTATCGTTGTCCCTGTCGTAGGTGCTGAACATCATTCCATTGTGGATGGTCATGGTCCGGTTCTCTCCATACAGCCCCGTAGCTCCCTCCAGCATCACGTTACCGGCCGTGCCCGAGTACCCATTGATCGCCATTACGTAGTTTGACGTCTCGCCCTGCAATACCATCAATCAATCAATTAATCAGGATTTTAATTAGCATTATTCACATCATCTTCTGTGCAAAGTGCTTTCCCAGTAACCCAACCCCAGAGTTTGGAGTTCTAGAACGCCATGCGGCTGTTTCTACTGGCCGTGTTACCTGTATGGTAAACTGTTTCTACTGGCCGTGTTACCTGTATGGTAAAGGTACTGGGCGTGGCTGTGTTACCTGTATGGTAAACTGTTTGTACTGGGCGTGGACCTTGTTTCCGGACCAATCCTCCATCTCCATGAGGACCTCAGTGGGACCCTGCTTGGTCAGCTGACTGATGCGGTCATTACCCAGCCAGTACTCCCCTGTCACGTGACACAGGACAAACACACGTGTCAGTGACATCATGACTTTACGTTTATTATTGAGAAAAAGTGGAATTGGAGTTTACCTCCTGAATTTACTGAATATAGATTCAATTGTATGTAGTATGTTTTCATATATTTCCATTTTAGTATATTTTATAGTATATTCATATCCTATTTTTCATGGTTTGTTTTCTCTCACCTGGAGTGTTGCAGTGTCCCTTCCCGACGTCGAAGGCGATATTCCCGAAACCGCTGCGGTAGTTGTCCCAACGTCGGCTGAAGTCTACAGAACCATCCTTCCTGTTCTGAATAGTGGTCCAGCCTGAAGGGCGAGAGAGAGAGAGAGAGAGAGAGAGAGAGGATAAATGGATAGAAAATTGATGCGTTACGATTCTCCTCCCTTCTCCAAAAGTGTGCACTTTTACACTCCCCCCTCATACATTTGAAAAGCAATAGATATATAGAAGCAGGGCTGGAGTGAGTGAGAGAGAAACAGACAACCACCCCACCTCCGTTCTGCGTGGTCTGGTCACAGTAGACCTTGTAGGGCGGGTAGAAGGAGTCAGGCTGGACCAGATACATCCCAGAATCCCTTCCTCCTTTCCTGAAGATGTCCTCACACTCCTTACCTGGAGGGAGGGAGGGAGGACAGACAAGTTTAGTCTTATGTCACGGGTGGGATCTGAAGCCCGGTCTCCCGCCTGGGAAATCAACGTCTTAACCATTAGGCTAAGAGGAAATTCCCTATTGGGCCAAGGGTGACAGTGATTTTGAAGTGACAGGCAGATCCACCTCATCACGAGTCAGACTGACCTCCGCTACATTTCCACACACAGAACCAACCACCAACAGTCTGCATCCTCACCAGAGACAACAGGTATGGGGCAGGAGACGGTGCATGGCTCCTTGCATTCCTCCCTCTGGGCCAGGATAGCCTTCTCCACTCTCTGAATCTTCAACCTGATCTTCTCAAGGACCCCTTGAAGAATCCTGATGGAAGAAGAAGAAGAAGACTTTGTTATGCCACTAATGAATGAACCCCTTGTTAAATAAAGACGCTAACGCTAAGGAAGTGTTTCAGCTGTGACCAGAGGATCTCTATGGCAGTGAGTAGATGCTAATGCTAAGGAAGTGTTTTTCAGCGATGACTTGAAGATGCTAATAGCTGTACGTAGCCCCTCCGATATACGCACGCACACGTCTTGCGCTGCTAACCTTATGGGGACATACAATTCAGTCCCATTCAAAATCCTATTTTCCCTAACCTCAAACCTAACCCGTACCCTTACTCTAACTAACATTAACCCAAAAACCTAACCCTAACCCTAATCCTAAACCTAACCCTATCTCCTAAACCTAACCCTAAACCTAATTCTAACACTAATTCTAACCTTGACCCTAAATCCCCTAGAAATAGCATTTGACCTTATGGGGACCAACAAAATGTCCCCAGTTGGTCAACATTTTCTTGGTTTACTATTCTTGTGGGGACTTCTGGTCCCCACAAGTATAGTTAAACACATCCACACACACGTACACACACACACACACACACACACACACACACCTAATGTTAGAGGGGAAGACGGTGTCTATAGCCTCCTTTGCAAAGGCATGCTGGGTCTCCAGATCGTCCGTGTACTGACTCACCAGGTCACCATTCTCTGTAGAGAAAGAAAGGGCGAGGGAGAGCGGGGGGGAGAGGTATGGGGTACGGGGAGAGGGACAGGGAGAGGTATGGGGTACGGGGAGAGGGACGGGGAGAGGTATGGGGTACGGGGAGAGCGGGACGGGGAGATGGAGAAAGAGAGGGGAGAGAGGGATGGGGAGATGGAGAAAGAGAGGGGAGAGGGGACGGGGAGATGGAGAAAGAGAGGGGAGAGAGGGATGGGGAGATGGAGAAAGAGAGGGGAGAGGGGGACGGGGAGATGGAGAAAGAGAGGGGAGAGGGGGACGGGGAGATGGAGAAAGAGAGGGGAGAGGGGGACGGGGAGATGGAGAAAGAGAGGGGAGAGAGGAGGGGTAAGTGACACCTCTCTCACTATTGTTTTACCTCTCCAAGAAGCATGCTTAGTATGCTCGGCTAATATATGACATCCCTGTATAAGGTATAGGGAAGTCTATATGTTAAGTTATTGGACAGAGCTGAGTATAGACTTGGGGTCTGACCATTTCTGAGACACATAATACGTTTGGATGTTGGGACACTGTCCACTGTGTGGATGTTGGGACACTGTCCACTGCCTTATTGTACATTTTTACTTGTCTTGGGTCATTGTATGTAAATGACATATCTAGCTAGGCCTTACCGTTGCTGACTAGCTGTCTCTCTCTCAGCGCTGTGGACATGCCGTCTACGTAGTTATAGACGTTGTTAGTGGATCTCGACAGGTCGTCAACATCTTTCTGCATTTTCCTCACTTCCTCTTTCACGTTCCTCTCTTGTTTCAGCATGGCTGTCTTCAGCTCACAGCCCGTAGGACACAGCACCCCCTATAGAGCCGGAGGAGGACACACACACTGGATAATGTAGATGCTAATGCTAAGGAAGTGTTACCGCTGTGACCATAGGATCTTTATAGCAGAGATGGTAGATGCTAATGCTAAGGAAGAGTTACCGCTGTGACCATAGGATCTTTATAGCAGAGATGGTAGATGCTAATGTTAAGGAAGTGTTTCCGGTGTGACCATAGGATCTCTATAGCAGTGATGGTAGATGCTAATGCTAAGGAAGTGTTACCGCTGTGACCATAGGATCTTTATAGCAGAGATGGTAGATGCTAATGCTAAGGAAGTGTTACCACTGTGACCATAGGATCTCTATAGCAGTGATGGTAGATGCTAATGCTAAGGAAGTGTTACCGCTGTGACCATAGGATCTTTATAGCAGAGATGGTAGATGCTAATGCTAAGGAAGTGTTACCGCTGTGACCATAGGATCTCTATAGCAGTGACGGTAGATGCTAAAGCTAAGGAAGTGTTACCGCTGTGACCATAGGATCTCTATAGCAGTGACGGTAGATGCTAATGCTAAATATATAGGATCTCTATGGCAGTGATGGTAGATGCTAACGCTAAAGATGTGTTCAGCCCGTAAAACACAACACCCCCTATAGAGCCTGAGGAGGAGGACATGGTTAACTACACTTTATGAAGAGGCTGGATTAATATAATTGATGTGATCAATGTCATTTATTTGATATCGTCTGTTTATGTTTATATATTGTTTGAAAAAATAAATAAAATATCGTCTGATTTGGTATTGATGAATGATAGAATGATGCATTAGACACACGTACAAACACACACATGATGGAACGGTCTCCAACCCTATATCCTAGACACCCACCTGAGCGACCCATGCACCAAAGAGAAGTCCCCATCTGTTTTATAGCACTGCTGTAAGTTGCCTATATGCAGCCAAAACAGAAAGATAAAGCAGCACCGCCGCCCTCAAGATTCTGAGCCTGCCTGGCAGGGTTGGTCCTACAAAGCCAGAGCCCCCCTGATGGGAGAGCATAATATACAAGGAAATTCTCAAAGCTGCTGATGAGAACCTTGACGACCTTGTACCTAGCCGGTGGGGATTCCGGTGGGGTACCCCCACCCAGGTAGTGGCAGTGCTGGCAAAACAAAATAAAAAATCTTACCAAATCTTGCATGCTTTCTCAAAACAGCTGTAACTGTATATGCATTTGTAATTCAGGTCGTTTCTTGAGTTGGGCTCTGGGATGTAAGAGGGACACCAGCCCGTCTGGTGTTCAACCTTCCCAAGTTCTCTCACGTCACCCCGCTCCTCCGCACACTCCACTGGCGTCCAGTTGAAGCTCGCATCTGCTACAAGACCATGGTGCTTGCCTACGGAGCTGTGAGGGGAACGCACCTCCGTACCTTCAGGCTCTGATCAGTCCCTGCACACCCCAAACGAGGGCATTGCGTTCATCCACCTCTGGCCTGCTGGCTCCTACCTCTGCTGAAGCACAGTTCCCGCTCAGCCCAGTCAAAACTGTTCGCTGCTCTGGCACCCCAATGGTGGAACAAGCTCCCACGACGCCCAGGACAGCGGAGTCACTCACCACCTTCCGGAGACATTTGAAACCCCACCTCTTTAAGGAATACCTGGGATAGGATAAAGTAATCCTTCTACCCCCCCTTACCCTTACCCCACCCCAAAGAAAGAAAAAAAAAAAAAAAAAGTTGTAAAGTGGTTGTCCCACTGGCTATAAGGTGAATGCACCAATTTGTAAGTCGCTCTGGATAAGAGCGTCTGCTAAATGACGTAAATGTAAATGTTAATGTAACAACCGTTGAGCATCTGAGCTTATGGTTGATTGTGGAGGAAAGGTGTTGAGTGTGTTAGAGTATGTGCATGTGTGTTTATCCCACATCTGTTGCAAGGGGGTAAGGATGTTAGGGAGAATATAGGATGAACCACAATCATTGTTTGCTAAAATAATAATTGCTTGACAAAAATGTAATGCAATACAATGGCAATCCGGGTTATAGGTAACAATCCTTCGCATGAACTGCCGACATTATTACACATACATGTATTAATTGATAATGATGGAAATTAAGATATGCAAAATATTTGAATAGATATATATTTTTAATAGCTATATAAATATATTGAGGTGAGAGCATTGGAAGCGCTTTTGGTGATTGACCTGCTTCTGTTTTATGGGTGGCACTGTGTGCTGTTTTCAAAGGATGGGTCCTGGCCTCTCGGGGGCCTAGGGATCCGGGGAGACAGGGGCTGGTATGCTGATCACTGGGATGACGGCCCAACTTGGGAATGGGGATAAATAGATTTGAAACTTGTATCTCATTATGGTGTATGGTGAAATAAGTATAGCCAGTTATAATTGTAATGGTTTAGCAGATAATAACAAAAGAAGAACAATATTTACATGGCTCCAAGAGAAGGAATATAATATCCATTGTTTACAGGAAACTCATTCAACAATTCTAGATGAAGTTGTGTGGAAAAAGGAATGGGGGGCGAAATATACTTCTCCCATTGGCAAAGAAACTCAAAAGGGGTGATGATATTAATTAACAGTAATTTCGATCCGAATGTGCAAATTGTCCAAACAGATCCGCAAGGTAGATGGATGATTTTAGATATGTTATTGGACCATAAACAAATTTAAAACCATAAACCGAAAAGAATTTACTGAAACTGGTTACAAATGACGGAGTCACCCATGATTCACCAAATTATATTTTGAAGGAGGAAACAAAGTACTTTAAGCATATGTTTTTGTTTCAGTCGCCTCCATCTCCTCTAACCGAAGCTAATTGTAGGGATTTTTTTCTATTGATAATGTCAAATTAACAGCCATACAGAAAGACTCATGTGAAGTTGAAATTACAGAGGAGGAACTTCTGGATGCAATTAAGGACTTTAAGTCTGGGAAAACTCCAGGGTTGGATGGCATACCAGTCGAGGTATACCAAACCTTTTTTGATATACTCAGAGGACCGTTATTAGCATGTTTTAACCACTCCTATGTAAATGGTAGATTATCAGACACTCAAGAAGAAGGTCTGATTTCATTATTACTGAAGCAGGATAGAAGTGGGAAATATAAAGATCCAGTCCATTAAAAAAAATTGGCGGCCCCTTACACTTCAGTGTTGTGATGCAAAAATTCTAGCAAAATGTATAGCGCATATAATTAAAAAGGTATTGTCGGATATTATTCATCCTAATCAGACAGGTTTTCTTACATGGACGATACATTGGAAATAATATAAGGCAAGTACTGGAAACAATAGAACACTATGGAAAATCTGGGAAACCAGGCCTGCTATTCATAGCAGACTTCGAAAAGGCATTTGATAAAGTACGACTGGAGTTTATATATAAATGCCTGGAGCATTTCAATTTTGGAGAAGCTCTTATAAAATGGGTTAAAATCATGTATAGTAACCCTGTGTAAAATAGTCAATAATATCTATTTCTCAGAAAGTTTTAAACTGTCAAGAGGAGTAAAACAAGGTTGTCCACCATCGGCATATCTATTCATTATGGCCATCGAAATGTTAGCTATTAAAATCAGATCTAACAATAATATCAAGGGATTATAAATCCAGGGCTTAAAAAAGGTGTCATTTTACACTGATGATTCATGTTTTCTTTTAAATCCACAACTAGAATCCCTCCACAGCCTCATAGAGGATCTAGATACATTTTCTAGCCTCTCTAGATTACAACCAAATTATGACAAATGTACTATATTACGTATTGGATCAATAAAAAATACAATTTTTAAATTACCATGTAGTTTACCAATAAAATGGTCTGATGGTGATGTGGATATACTCGGAATACATATCCCAAATGAAATAAATGATCTCAATCCAATACATTTTAATAGAAAGTTAGCAAAAATAGATAAGATCTTGTTACCATGGAAAGGTAAATACCTGTCTATTAACTCTTTAGTATTATCCCAGTTTACCTATTTGCTTATGGTCTTTTAAATTATATGAGAAATTTTTTTTCCATTTTATTTGGAACGGCAAGCCAGACAAAATTAAACGGGCCTATTTATATAATGAATATGAATTCGGAGGACAGAAATTATTAAATATTAAAGCATTAGACCAATCACTAAAGGCTTCAGTCATACGTAAAATGTAAAAGTTATACTTAAATCTGAACTGGTTCTCTAGCAAATTAGTAAGATTGTCTCACCCAATGTTCAAGAATGGCCTTTTTCCCTTTATTCAGATTACAACCTCTAACTTTCAGTTATTTGAAAAGGAAATCATCTCCCAAATATCACTATTCTTAAACAAGCCATAAAAAGTTGGTTGCAACAAATATTGTGGTTAATCTCAAATATACTAATTGATAAAAAGCCAGTATTTTTTTATAAAAAAAAGGTATAATCTTCGTAAATGATATTATCGGTAGGACTGGTGAAGTTATGTCGCACATGCAGCTAATAAAAACATATGGGAATGTCTGCTCTACCCAAAATTACAACCAAATAATTGCAGCATTACCGCAAAAATGGAAGAGGAAAGTGGAAGGGGGAAAAAGTAAGGAACTTGTCTGTCGGCCTTGCATTAAAGAACATAATTGGTTAAAGAAAATTGTGATAAATAAAAAAGTATACCAGTTTCATTTAAGGACCAAAGGATTGATAGACATTTACATTTTAGTCATTTTGCAGACGCTCTTATCCAGAGCGACTTACAGTTAGTAGGTACATACATAATTTTTATTTTTCATACTGGCCCCCCGTGGGAATCGAACCCACAACCCTGGCGTTGCAAACGCCATGCTCTACCAACTGAGCTACATCCCTGCCGGCCATTCCCTCCCCTACCCTGGACGACGTTGGGCCAATTGTGCGCCGCCCCATGGGTCTCCCGGTCGCGGCCGGCTACGACAGAGCCTGGATTTGAAACAGAATCTCTAGTGGCACAGCTAGCACTGCGATGCAGTGCCTTAGACCACTGCGCCACTTGGGAGGTAGATAGCCGTCCCATATAGATTTCAAAATATTTTGGAAGAGATTTTTGACGTACCGATCCCATGGCATAGTGTTTATGAACTGATACGCAAAACGACGCCGGATTCAAAACTTATAATTTTTCCATTTAAATTATTATAAAAAATTCTTGCTACCAATAGAATGTTATTTATATGGGGGATACAATCTTCCCAGCTCTGCAGATTCTGCTGCGAAGAGACAGAATCATTAGATCATTTGTTTTGGTACTGTCCATTTGTAGCTTGTTTTTGGTCACAGGTCCTGGAACGGCTAAAGGATTGCAATATTTACCTGGACTAACCCTGCAGATAGCATTACTGGGTGATCTGAAAAGTCATAGTCAATCGATCAATAATATAATAATACTTTTAGCAAAAAATTCTCTTTTGAATTTACAATCTGTAGAAACAATGAGAATAGAAAGGTTCAGAACTTTTGTGAAACATCACAGTACAGTTGAAAAATATATGGCAAATAGAAATCCTATATGGATGGTGTTAAGAGATAGATGGGAGGTGTTGAATGGAGCTGAAGGATGGGACTAATAACAACTAACAACAACTAATAACAACAAGATGACTAATGTAAAACATACTGTGTCCATAATAAGTATATACAGTGAGGGAAAAAAGTATTTGATCCCCTGCTGATTTTGTACGTTTGCCCACTGACAAAGAAATGATTAGTCTATAATTTTAATGGTAGGTTTATTTGAACAGTGAGAGACAGAACAAAATCCAGAAAAACGCATGTCAAAAATGTTATAAATTGATTTGCATTTTAATGAGGGAAATAAGTATTTGACCCCCTCTCAAGCAGAAAGATTTCTGGCTCCCAGGTGTCTTTTATACAGGTAATGGGCTGAGATTAGGAGCACACTCTTAAAGGGAGTGCTCCTAATCTCAGCTTGTTACCTGTATAAAAGACACCTGTCCACAGAAACAATCAATCAGATTCCAAACTCTCCACCATGGCCAAGACCAAAGAGCTCTCCAAGGATGTCAGGGACAAGATTGTAGACCTACACAAGGCTGGAATGGGCTACAAGACCATCGCCAAGGAGCTTGGTGAGAAGGGGTGACAACAGTTGGTGCGAGTTATTCGCAAATGGAAGAAAACACAAAATAACTGTCAATCTCCCACGGCCTGGGGCTCCATGCAAGATCTCACCTCGTGGAGTTGCAATGATCATGAGAACGGTGAGGAATCAGCCCAGAACTACACGGGAGGATCTTGTCAATGACCTCAAGGCAGCTGGGCCCATAGTCACAAAGAAAACAATTGGTAACACATTACGCCGTGAAGGACTGAAATCCTGCAGCGCCCGCAAGGTCCCCCTGCTAAAGAAAGCACATATACAGGCCCTTCTGAAGTTTGCCAATGAACATCTGAATGATTCAGAGGAGAACTGGGTGAAAGTGTTGTGGTCAGATGAGACCAAAATCGAGCTCTTTGGCATCAACTCAACTCGCCATGTTTGGAGGAGGAGGAATGCTGCCTATGACCCCAAGAACACCATCCCCACCATCAAACATGGAGGTGGAAACATTATGCTTTGGGGGTGTTTTTGTGCTAAGGGGACAGGACAACTTCACTGCATCAAAGGGACAATGGACGGCACCATGTACCGTCAAATCTTGGGTGAGAACCTCCTTCCCTCAGCCAGGGCATTGAAAATGGGTCGTGGATGGGTATTCCAGCATGACAATGACCCAAAACACACGGCCAAGGCAACAAAGGAGTGGCTCAAGAAGAAGCACATTAAGGTCCTGGAGTGGCCTAGCCAGTCTCCAGACCTTAATCCCATAGAAAATCTGACGAGGGAGCTGAATGTTTGAGTTGCCAAACGTCAGCCTCGAAACCTTAATGACTTGGAGAAGATCTGCAAAGAGGAGTGGGACAAAATCCCTCCTGAGATGTGTGCAAACCTGGTGGCCAACTACAAGAAACGTCTGACCTCTGTGATTGCCAACAAGGATTTTGCCACCAAGTACTAAGTCATGTTTTGCAGAGGGGTCAAATACTTATTTCCCTCATGAAAATGCTAATCAATTTATAACATTTTTGACATGCGTTTTTCTGGATTTTTTTGTTGTTATTCTGTCTCTCACTGTTCAAATAAACATACCATAAAAATTATAGACTGATCATGTCTTTGTCAGTGGGCAAATGTACAAAATCAGCAGGTGATCAAATACTTTTTTCCCTCACTGTAGGTTCTAGGTTAAGAACTTTTGTGAAAGAGCACAGTTAGAAAGATATGGCATATAGAAGCAAACCGGATGGACATCATGAAAATGATCGGAGAGGTTGAGGGTAGAGGAAGTTCAGGATTAAAAACAAACAAAATAGAATTATTGTAAAATTGACTGTGTCCATAAAATTTATATAGTATGTATAAGCTGGAAGTAGAGGCCTAAGCATTGTTGTTCACTAGTTTACTCCAATTAGGGAAGGGGTGGTGGGGTTGGAAAGTAATAAAGGGAAATATATTTTAAAAAATGATATGTATATGTATGTATGTATGTAATATATATACAGCTCTGGAAAAAATTAAGACACCACTGCAAATTTTTCTTAAATCAGCATCTCTACATGTATGACAGCCATTCCATTCCAGTGTCTGTTGAATTCCAACACAGGCACACCTCATTCTACTCAATTAGGTACTGATTAGGTGATCAGCTGAACCAAATCTTATTTAACGAGGAAAAGTATAAAAACCACTGCTGTGGTCATCACTATCCTCTTGCAATAGGACCAGCTGGATGGCAAAAACAGTGCTAATAGTACCTCAAAAGTAATATTAATCAAATATTAACTATTGACCATGCCAAAAGAGTTGAAAAGGAAAGTTTTGAGTGAGGAAAAGAAGGGTTCAATTCTGTCTTTACTGGCAGAGGGATACATTGAGCGTAAGGTTGCTTCCATCCTTAAAATTTCAAAGACGGCGGTTCATAAGAACAAGGTCAAGCAGCAGATATTGGGGAAAACAAAGCTACAGACCGGCAGAGGGCGAAAACGACTCTCTACTGACCCGGGATGACCACCAACTCATTCGAATGTCACTCAACAACCGTAGGATGACATCAAGTGACCTACAAATAGAATGGCAAACGGCAGCTGGGGTGAAGTGCACGGCGAGGACGGTTCGAAACAGGCTCCTAAGGGCAGGGCTGAAGTCGTGCAAAGCTAGAAAAAATACCTTCACCAATGAGAAGTAAAGAAGAGCCAGGCTGAGGTTTGCAAAAGACCATAAGGATTGGACCGTAGAGGACTGGAGTAAGGTCATCTTCTCTGATGAGTCCAATTTTCAGCTTTGCCCAACACCTGGTCATCTAATGGTTAGACGGAGACCTGGAGAGGCCTACAAGCCACAGTGTCTCGGACCCACTGTGAAATTTGGTGGAGGATCGGTGATGATCTGGGGGTGCTTCAGCAAGGCTGGAATCGGGCAGATTTGTCTTTGTGAAGGACGCATGAATCAAGCCACGTACAAGGTTGTCCTGGAAGAAAACTTGCTTCCTTTTGCTCTGACATTGTTCCCCAACTCTGAGGATTGGTTTTTCCAGCAGGACAATGCGCCATGCCACACAGCCAGGTCAATCAAGGTGTGGATGGAGGACCACCAGATCAAGACCCTGTCATGGCCAGCCCAATCTCCAGACCTGGACCCCATTGAAAACTTCTGGAATGTGATCAAGAGGAAGATGGATGGTCACAAGCCATCAAACAAAGCCGAGCTGCTTGAATTTTTTGTGCCAGGAGTCACCCAACATCAATGTGAAAGACTGGTGGAGAGCATGCCAAGACGCATGAAAGCTGTGATTGAAAATCAGGGTTATTCCACCAAATATTGATTTCTGAACTCTTCCTAAGTTAAAACATTAATATTGTGTTGTTTAAGAATGAACATGAACTTATTTTCTTTGCATTATTCGAGGTCTGACAACACTGCATCTTTTTTGTTATTTTGACCAGTTGTCATTTTCTGCAAATAAATGCTCTAAATGACAATATTATTATTTGGAATTTGGGAGAAATGTTGTCAGTAGTTTATAGAATAAAACAAAAATGTTATTTTTACCCAAACACATACCTATAAATAGTAAAACCAGAGAAACGGATAATTTTTGCATGTCTGTATATGTACAGTTGAAGTCGGTTGGAGTCATTAAAACTCGTTCTTAACCACTAAGCCACTCCACAAATTTCTTGTTAACAAACTATAGTTTTGGCAAGTCGTAAACAATTGTTTACAAACAGATTATTTCACTTATATTTCACTGTATCACAATTCCAGTGGGTCAGAAGTTTACATACACTAAGTTGACTGTGCCTTTAAACAGCTTTGAAAATGATGTCATGGCTTTAGAAGCTTCTGATAGGCTAATTGACATCATTTGAGTCAATTGGAGGTGTACCTGTGGATGTATTTCAAGGCCTACCTTCAAACTCAGTGCCTCTTTGCTTGACATCATGCGAAACTCAAAAGAAATCAGCCAAGATCTCAGAAAAACAATTGTAGACCTCCACAAGTCTGGTTCATCCTTGGGAGCAATTTCCATACGCCTGAAGGTACCACGTTCATCTGTACAAACAATAGTACGCAAGTATAAACACCATGGGATCACGCAGCCGTCATACTGCTCAGGAAGGAGACGCGTTCTGTCTCCTAGAGATGAACGTACTTTGGTGCAAAAAGTGCAAATCAATCCCAGAACAACAGCAAAGGACCTTGTGAAGATGCTGGAGGAAACAGGTACAAAAGTATCTATATCCACAGTAAAACGAGTCCTATATCGACATAACCTGAAAGGCCGCTCAGCAAGGAAGAAGCCACTGCTCCAAAACCGCCATAAAAAAGCCAGACTACGGTTTGCAACTGCACATGGGGACAAAGATCATTATTTTTGGAGAAATGTTCTCTGGTCTGATGAAACAAAAATATAACTGTTTGGCCATAATGACCATCGTTATGTTTGGAGGAAAATGGGGCCTCTTGCAAGCCGAAGAACACCATCCCAACCGTGAAGCACGGGGGTGGCAGCATCATGCTGTGGGGGTGCTTTGCTGCGGGAGGGACTGGTGCACTTCACAAAATAGATGGCATCATGAGGAAGGATATATTGAAGCAACATCTCAAGACATCAGTCAGGAAGTTAAAGCCTGGTCGCAAATGGGTCTTCCAAATGGACAATGACCCCAAACATACTTCCAACGTTGTGGAAAAATGGCTTAAGGACAACTAAGTCAAGGTATTGGAGTGGCCATCACAAAGCCCTGACCTCAATCCTATAGAACATTTGTGGGCAGAACTGAAAAAGCGTGTCTGAGCAAGGATGCCTACAAACCTGACTCAGTTACACCAGCTCTGTCAGGAGGAATGGGCCAAAATTCACCCAACTTATTGTGGGAAGCTTGTGGAAGGCTCCCCGAAACGTTTGACCCAAGTTAAACAATTTAAAGGCAATGCTACTAATTACTAATTGAGTGTATGTAAACTTCTGACCCACTGGGAATGTGATGAAAGAAATAAAAGCTGAAATAAATCATTCTCTCTACTATTATTCTGACATTTCACATTCTTAAAATAAAGTGGTGATCCTAATTGACCTAAGACAGGAAATGTTTACTAGGATTAAATGTCAGGAATTGTGAAAAACTGAGTTTAAATGTATTTGGCTAAGGTGTATGTAAACTTCCGACTTCAACTATATGTATGTATATATATATATATATATATATATATATATATATATATATATATATATATATATATATATATATATATATATATTTGCGAGAGAAAAAAACATATGGGGGATTGGAAGTGATGCAGACAATTACATTGATGGAAGTTACAATATTAAAGCTGATCTACCCCCTGAAAAAAATAACAAATATATAAAACACACACACACACACACACACACACACACACACACACACATCCTCACCATCTGTTCTGAGGCATGTGTACACCCTCCAGCCTCCGGTTGCTCATCCTTCTCCTGCTCCATGCCTCTGGCGGGAGCCGCCGTTGGTCGACCACGGTACTGGCTGCCGCCGCTGACGGGTGGGGGGCTGTTGCGGGCGGGGCTGTAGGTCTCACTCCCTCTGGATAAGGGACGGTGGCCGCGAGGGTCCACTACTGTTTTGGGCTGGGGGGAGAGAGAGAGAGCGAGAGCGAGAGACAGAGAGAGACAGAGAGAGAGAGAGACAGAGAGAGAGACAGAGAGAGAGACAGAGAGAGAGAGCGAGAGAGCGAGAGAAAGCGAGACAGAGAGAGCGAGAGAGAGAGACAGAGAGAGAGCGTGAGAGACAGAGAGAGAGAGCGCGAGAAAGAGACAGAGAGAGAGCGAGAGAGCGCGAGAGAGAGCGAGAGAGAACGAGAGAGAGACAGAGAGAGCGAGACAGAGAGAGCGAGAGAGAGAGCGAGACAGAGGGAGAGAGAGTGAGAGAGAGAGAATTTATTATTTTATCACAATGTATATTGTATACATTGTTGCTTTGGCAATATTGACGCAATGTTTTTCATGCCAATAAAGCAGCTTGAATTGAATTGAGAAGATGAATGGTGTTCGCCCAGAGAGAGACAGAGAGAGAGATGGGATTAAACTTTGCAGAGAGACTCAGTGTGAAAGACTAAGGAACACTATGAGGGTTAAATGAAACTCCAAATGACACACTAATGAAAGAGATCCATTTACTTCGGTCTTAACCCCCTGTGAAAGATAAACAAGATAAAAAACAAATATTGAATATGAGAATATCATTATTACAAGTGGAGGGTTCAGAGTGGAACACAGTAATCAATGATCATCAACTCCAATTTGCAGTCTTATAATACTAACAAATTGCATATTTTCTTCATACTATATAACGTATAGTAAATATATAGTATTGGAGCCCCGACCAGGACTGGAACCCGGGTTCAGTGCCTGGCAACCCAACATCTTAGCCGTTACGCCAAGAGATCGAAACCTCTTGACACGGTTGCTAGGTGACTGTAGATTTCCGCCTAAACAAACATCCCCAAACGTAATATTTTTTTTAACAATAACTGGTAATGTTCCATATATATTTTTTAAAGGTCTTAGTGCTGAGCGATTAACCGAAATGTCGGTTGTTTTTCATTTTTTTTTAAATAACAAATTGACCGATGTCTGTTCAATTATTTGAATTGCATTTCGTTTTTTTTTCTTCTTCTTCTGTGAGCTCAATGTGCAGTTTCTGTTGGGATAAATCAGATCCAGCCTGAACTGTACGTTGTAGTAGGGAGTTGTGGTTTCCAACAGAGGGCCGTGATAGAGAGGGATAGTTGCTTGCCAGCCTGAAAATACATGATCTAAGTGATTGATAGTTGGTTTTCAGCAGTCATACAAGTCTGCCTTATTTACTTTGAAGAACTACTAAAATAGTGATTTAGTCAGACAGCAGCTCTATAGAGATGAGATGATGACTTGAAATAATAAAGTTATCAAATTAAACAAATATTTTATTAAAGTAATAATTGATGGTTAATAAGTGATAAGCAGTAATGGGCAGTCACTAGCATCATGGGACTTGTATTCATTGTTTTATTCAGTGTTCTTACTGCATTCAACCCACATAGGGCGGCAAGTAGCTTTGTGGGTAAGAGCGTTGTGCCAGTAACCGAAAGGTCGCTGGTTCTAATCCCCGAGCCGACTAGTTGAAAAATCTGTCGATGTGCCCTTAAGCAAGGCACTTAACCCTAATTGCTCCTGTAAGTCGCTCTGGATAAGTGCGTCTGCTAAATGACCCATTCATAATGCAAAGTGCATTTAATGTCTAAAGAAATTATCGAAAACTGTATTTATTATATCTAACCGAAACCGAACCGACCTCAAAAAGCACTAATCGCTCAGCTCTAGGATCTGTAACCTTCTGGTAAAAATAGTTAGAAATAGCTGAGGTCACCTTTGAGAACGCAAGCTCAAGTACATAATACAAATGTTATAAAAAATCATATATACTTTTTTTTTTTCCTATTCAACAAAAGTGCTTGAAATGACTGCACCGCTTTCTAAATATAGTAACAAACAAATTATAAACTGTTAAATAAATCTGATAAATCTGAATGTTCTCCTAAACATCCACTGAGCGGCGCAGAGACACTATTAACAATGTGTACAGACTCTTTAACAATTTCAGCCTTAAGCATGAAGTGATTTTTGTCCGTCTGTGACCAAGAGAAACTGGTCTTCTTTAAATTCTACGAAATTATTTAGAATTTATTCATGTTGAGACCTCTAAATCCAGCTGAGAATATCAAAGCGAGAAAACACAGCGGCTGGACCAGCTAGACTGTCATCTTTCATTTGCCGTCTCCCAAAACTGGGCTCACTCGCTCAGAGGAAGAGATCATCTAATGGTTGTTTAGCAACAAAACCAACGTGTGCGCAACTATGGGACGAAACAGACGGGGTTGGCTCAGAGTTTTTACAGCATGTAAACTATATATTTCGCCTCCAATGTTTATTCGAAAACATAAATCAAGTTGCAGAATGAGCATTTGTCTCTCAAATACATCGTTACAGTTGTTGGCTAGCTATCTAGTGAATTTGAGCCATATTAGACCTGATATCACTCAAATTACCTCAAAACAAGACACGGTATCAAGAACAAAATAAAAACTAGCTGAAACGAGCCACCTACGATTGCCCACATGGGGGGGGGGGCTACCTGGCAATCCAGAATCATAAGAAAACACGGCCTGCCCCTTTGAAGAGCGCACATCGTTTTCGTGACACTGTCTATAGGCCAGAAAATGTGACACGTCACTCCATATGCAATCGTGGGGTCTGAAACCTGACACTTCAAGTCAGCTCCGCTGAGAGAGTGGAAACAGATTCCAAACAAACTGGTTTTCTGGCAATGCTACGGCGTTCACAGAGCACACCAAAATGTCAGTCGGAACCGGTTCAGAACCGCTCAAAGTACCCCATAACGTCTAAGCGTTAAAGGCCCATTACAGTCAAAAACAAGATTTTCCTGAGTTTTATATATTACAGTATATAGTATATACATTACCAGGTCATATTCGTCGTAGTCGTCTTGACAACGGACAGCGTAGACACACAGGCAGAGCAGCAGTAGCCACTTCATGTTGGCGTTAGATGGTGGTGTCTCAATAAAGTTTCTGCCTTTGAAGGTGAACTGATTTCAGTGGAGCACACAGCCTTATTTATACCTGTCCCAAGCACCGCCCCCCCCTCTCTCTCTCTATCTCTCTCTGTCTCTCTCGCTCTCTCTCTCTCTATCTCTCTCTGTCTCTCTCGCTCTCTCTCTCTCTGTCTCTCTCTCTCTATCTCTCTCTCTCTCTGTCTCTCTCTATCTCTCTCTCTGTCTCTCTCTCTCCCGTCTCTCTCTGTCTCTCTCTCTCTCTCGTCTCTCTCTCTCTCTCTCTCTCTCTCTCTCTCTCTCTCTCTCTCTCTCTCTCTCTATCTCTCTCTCTCTCTCTCCTCTCTGTCTCTCTCTCTCTATCTCTCTCTTCTCTCTCTCTGTCTCTCTCGCTCTCTCTCTATCTCTCTCTGTCTTCCTCTCGCTCTCTCTCTCTCTGTCTCTCTCTCTCCCTCTCTCTCTCTCTGTCTCTCTCTATCTCTCTCTGTCTCTCTCTCTCTCTGTCTCTCTCTGTCTCTCTCTCTCTGTCCTCTCTCTCTCTCTCTCTCTCTCTCTCTCTCTCTCTCTCTCTCTCTGTCTCTCTCTCTCTCTCTCTCTCTGTCTCTCTCTCTGTCTCTCTCTCTCTCTGTCTCTCAATTCAATTTCAATTTCAATTCAATGTAAGTGCTTTATTGGCATGGGAAATGTATGTTAACTTTGCCAAACAAGTGAAGTAGATAGTAAACAAAAGTGAAATAAACAATAAATATTAACAGTAAACATTACACTCAGAAGTTCCAAAATAATAAAGACATTTCAAATGTCATATTATGTATATATACAGTGTTGTAACAATGTGCAAATAGTTAAAGTACAAATGGGAAAATAAATAAACATAAATATGGGTTGTATTTACAATGGTGTTTGTTCTTCACTGGTTGCCCTTTTCTTGTGGCAACAGGTCACAAATCTTGCAGCTGTGATGGCACACTGTGGTTTTTCACCCAGTAGATAAGGGAGTTTATCAAAATTGGGTTTGTTTTTGAATTCTCTGTGGGTCTGTGTAATCTGAGGGAAATATGTGTCTCTTATATGGTCATACATTTGGCAGGAGGTTAGGAAGTGCAGCTCAGTTTCCACCTCATTTTGTGGGCAGTGTGCACATAGCCTGTCTTCTCTTGAGAGCCAGGTCTGCCTACGGCGGCCTTTCTCAATAGCAAGGCTATGCTCACTGAGTCTGTACATAGTCAAAGCTTTCCTTAAGTTTGGGTCAGTCACAGTCTCTCTCTCTCTCCCTCTAACCACAGATTTAGGAGTGTACCCTCGCTTAACTATTATGGAGGTTGAATGTAAACCTATCCTTAAATCAGGGTCTAGGAATGTGTCCCCAATGTCCCGGAGCAGAACTTTAGAATGACACCCTATGGGCTCCAAGCTGAAGCAGAACTTTAGAATGACACCCTATGGGCTCCAAGCCGAAGCAGAACTTTAGAATGACACCCTATGGGCTCCAAGCTGAAGCAGAACTTTAGAATGATGATAAAGTAGGTTACGGACAAGCAGACACGTTTGTGTTGATATGTCTCATAGTCAGCATGCATACACATTGCATAACATGTAAACATCTGTCTCATTCTCTATCGGCTAGCTTCATCATCCTCATCATCATCATTTCCTGATAGCTGAGTTAGTAGTGAGTTACCCACTTGACAGAACATGTTGTTTGTTTGATCATGGTATTTACCTAGATGAGGTCATACCTCCACCCACTGAAAACCAAACACACACCCTGGACTGCTGGATCGATGGAGGACATTCAGCCTGAGCCTGGGGTCTATTCACTAGGAACCAAACGGAAGCTATTTGTCTAATAAGAAACTCAGTTGAGAAGCGTTTTGTTATGGATTTCTACGGTGTGCACCAATGAATACCCCCTTGGACTGACCACAAATGAATACACCCCTGGACTGACCATTAATGAATACACCCCTGGACTGACCACAAAATGAATACCATGAATGCTATTGAGTTGTTACGTGACACGTGACTTCCGTCTCGCTTCCGCATTGTCTCCGTGCTGCTCTGCTGTTTGTTGCTACTTGGCTGCCAACAAACTATTCACGTTTTACTTTAATAAACGTTTAATCAATCTCTGTGTTCAACAAAATTTACCAACTTTTTAGTTTTGTCCTCACTCATCTTTTTCGTTAAACTTTTTCACCGGACGTTTATCCCGAGACAGAAGAGTCAGAAGAGTCTTTTTTCCTGTGCGTTTTAGCTGCCAACTTTACGTATTTTCCTTTTTCCATCGCAACTTTTTTCCTTATTCAACTTTTTTCCTCGACGCTTTATCTGGACATGGTTCATCAACATCTTCAACACGCTGGAAGCTAAGTAGTAACATTAACATGATGTCTTCTAATTGCAGTCGCTGTACTCATAATATACAGGAGAATTCTCGCCTACGGCGAGAATAGCTGTGCTACAAGCCCAGCTTCAGACGCAATGCTGTTAGGCAGGTAATATCCAGTGTAGGAAAGGAAGAACAGCGTCTGTGCCACCAGTAAGTACAGACAGTAATGTTAGTATAAATCCCCCGCACAGTCCCGCAGACGGACAACTTTCTCATGGCTTCTGGAGGGAAATACTGTTGGAATGCTCAACCGTGTCGCTCATTCAGCCGACAGAAACCTTCAACCGGTTTTCCCCATTATGTAGCGAGTTGGAGTCCGAGTCTGAGTCTTCTCTAGTCTCTACTCCTCCCCGTTACGGGGTCTGAGACTCCGAAGGCTCCACCATTAGCTCTGACAAATTGAAAACCCTAGTCGCCGGCGACTCCATTACCCGCAGTATTAGACTTAAAACGAATCACCCAGCGATCACACACTGTTTACCAGGGGGCAGGGCTACCGACGTTAAGGCTAATCTAAAGATGGTGCTGGCTAAAGCTAAAACTGGCAGAGTGTAGAGAGTATAGAGATATTGTTATCCACGTCGGCACCAACGATGTTAGGATGAAACAGTCAGAGGTCACCAAGTGCAACATAGCTTCAGCGTGTAAATCAGCTAGAAAGATGTGTCGGCATCGAGTAATTGTCTCTGGCCCCCTCCCAGTTAGGGGGAAGTGATGAGCTCTACAGCAGAGTCTCAGCAACTCAATCGCTGGTTGAAAACTGTTTTCTGCCCCTCCCAAAGATAACATTTGTGGATAATTGGCCCTCTTTCTGGGACTCACCCACAAACAGGATCAAGCCTGACCTGCTGAGGAGTGACGGACTCCATCCTAACTGGAGGGGTGCTCTCCTCTTATCTACCAACATAGATAGGGCTCTAACTCCTCTAGCCCCAACAGTGAAATAGGGTGCAGGCCAGGCAGCAGGCTGTTAGCCAACCTGCCAGCTTAGTGGAGTCTGCCAATAGCATAGTCAGTGTAGTCAGCTCAGCCATACCCATTGAGACTGTGTGTGCCTCGACCTAGGTTGGGCAAAACTAAACATGGTGGTGTTCACCCTAGCAATCTTATTAGGATAAAGACCTCCTCCATTCCTGCCATTATTGGAAAAGAGATCGTGATACCTCACATCTCAAAATAGGGTTACTTAATGTTAGATCCCTCACTTCAAAGGCAGTCAATAGTCAATGAACTCATCACTGATCATGTAATCTTGATGTGATTGGCCTGACTGAAACATGGCTTAAGCCTGATGAATTTGCTGTGTTAAATGAGGCCTCACCTCCTGGTTACAACTAGTGACCATATTCCCGTGCATCCACGTACGAGGTGTTGCTAACATTTACGATATGGGTAAATTTCAATTCTACAAAAAAAAAATGACGTTTTCATCTTTCGCTTCTAGTCATGAAATCTATGCAGCCTACTCAATCACTTTTATAGCTACTGTTTACAGGCCTCTGGGCCATATACAGCGTTCCTCTCTGAGTTTCCTGAATTCCTATCGACCTTGTAGTCATAGCAGATCATATTCTAATTTTTGGTGATTTTAATATTCATGGAGAAGTCCACAGACCCACTCCAAAAGTCTTTGGAGCCATTATCGACTCAGTGGGTTTTTGTCCAACATGTCTCTGGACCTACTCACTGCCACAGTCATACTCTGGACCTAGTTTTGTCCCATGGAATAAATGTTGTAGATCTTAATGTTTTTCCACAAAATCCTTGACTATCGGACCACCATTTTATTACGTTTGCAATCGCAACAAATAATCTGCTCAGACCCCAAACCAAGGAGCATCGGTGTCATATAAATTCTCCAGACAACACAAAAATTCATTGATGCCCTCCAGACTCTCTTCTGCCTACCCAAGGACGTCAGAGGACAAAAAATCAGTTAACCACTTAACTGAGGAACTCAATTTAACCTTGCGCAATACCCTAGATGCAGTTTGCACCCCTAAAAACGAAAACATTTGTCATAAGAAACTAGCTCCCTGGTATACAGAAAATACCCTTGAGCTTTGAAGCAAGCTTCCAGGAAATTGGAACGGAAATGGCGCCACACCAAACTGGAAGTCTTCCAACTAGCTTGGAAAGACAGTACCGTGCAGTACCGAAGAGCCCTCACTGCTGCTCGATCATCCTACTTTTCCAAAATTAATCTAGGAAAATAAGAACAATCCAAAATTTCTTTTTTGATACTGTTGCAAAGCTAACTAAAAGCAGCATTCCCAAGAGAGGATGGTTTTCACTTCAGCAGTGATAAGTTGCCAGACTTCTTTGAGGAAAGATCATGACCATTAGAAAGCAAATTACGGACTCCTCTTTGAATCTGCGTATTCCTCCAGGGATAAATCGCTGTCCTGGATCTGCACAGCTCTGCGAGGGCCTGGGATCGGGAGACACTTAGAGTGTTTTAGTACTATATCTCTTGACACAATGATGAAAAATAATCATGGCCTCCTAAACCTTCAAAGCTGCATACTGGATCCCTATTCCCTACTAAACTGCTCGGAAGGAGCTGCTTCCCTGTGCTTGGCCCTCCTATGTTGAACATAATAAACAGCTCTCTATCCACGGATGTGTACCAAACTCAATAAAAGTGGCAGTGATAAAGCCTCTCTTGTAAAAAGCCAAACCTTGACCCGGAAAATATAAAAAAACTATCGGCCTATTTCGAATCTTCCATTCCTCTCAAAATTTAGAAAAAGCTGTTGCGCAGCAACTCACTGCCTTTCTGAAGACAAACAATGTATACGAAATGCTTCAGTCTGGTTTTAGACCCCTATCATAGCACTGAGACTGCACTAGTAAGGTGGTAAATGTGCACCTTTAATGGCGTCAGACCGAGGCTCTGCATCTGTCCTCGTGCTACTAGACCTTAGTGCTGCCTTTGACACCATCGATCACCACATTCTTTTGGAGAGACTGGAAACCCAAATTGGTCTACACGGACAAGTTCTGGCCTGGTTTAGATCCTACCTGTCGGAAAGATATCAGTTTGTCTCTGTGAATGGTCTGTCCTCCGACAAATCAACTGTACATTTCTTGTGTTCCTCAAGGTTCCGTTTTAGGACAACACTATTGTTTTCCTATATATTTTACCTCTTGGGGATGTTACTTCAAAACATAATGTTAACTTTCACTGCTATGCGGATGACACACAGCCAAAGTTACATTTCAATGAAGCATGGTGAAGCCCCAAAATTGCCCTCGCTAGAAGTCCTGTGTTTCAGACATAAGGAAGTGGATGGCTGAAAACTTTTTACTTTAAACTCGGACAAAACAGAGATGCTTTGTACTAGGTCCCAAGAAACAAAGAGATCTTCTGTTAAATCTGACAATTCATCTTGATGGTTGTAAAGTCGTCTCAAATAAAACTGTGAAGGACCTAGGCGTTACTCTTGACCCTGATCTCTCCTTTTGCACGAACATATCAAGACTGTTTCCAAGGACAGCTTTTTCCATCTACGTAACATTGCAAAAATCAGAAATTTTCTGTCCAAAAATGATGCAGAAAAAATTAATCCATGCATTTGTTACTTCTAGATTAGACTATTGCAATGCTCTATTTTCCGGCTACCCGGATAAAGCACTAAATAAACTTCAGTTAGTGCTAAATCACGTGCTGCAATAGAATCCTGACTAGAAACCAAGTGATCATATTACTCCAGTGCTAGCTTCCCTACACTTGCTCCTGTTAAGCAAGGGCTGATTTCAAGGTTTTACTGTTAACCATAAAAGCGTTACATGGGCTTGCTCCTACCTATCTTTCGAATTGGTCCTCCGTACATACCAATACGTACGCTACGGTCACAAGACGAGGCCTCCTAATTGTCCCTAGAATTTCTAAGCAAACAGCGGGAGGCAAGGGCTTTCTCCTATAGATCTCCATTTTTATGGAACAGTCTGCCTACCCATGAGAGATGCCGCAGACTCGGTCTCAACCTTTAAGTCTTTACTGAAGACTTATCTCTTCAGTAGGTCATATGATTGAGTGTAGTCTGGCCCAGGAGTGTGACAGTGAACGGAAAGGCTGGAGCGGCCGAACAGCCCTTGCTGTCTCTGCCGGGCCGGTTCCCCTCTCCCACTGGGGTTCTCTGCCTCTAACCCTGTTGCAGGGCTGAGTCACTGGCTTGCTGGTGCTCTTCATGCGTCCCCTGGGAGGGGCGTCACTTGAGTGGGTTGAGTTACTGACGTGATCTTCCTGTCTGGGGTTGGCGCCCCCTTGGTTTGTGCTGTGTGGTGAGACCTCTGTGGGCTATACTCGGCCTTGTCTCCAGGATTGTAAGTTGGTGGTTGGGGATATCCCTCTAGTGGTGCGGGGCTGTGCTTTGGCGGAGTGGGTGGGGTTATATCCTTCCTGTTTGGCCCTGTCCGGGGTTTCTTCGGATGGGGGCCACGTGTCTCGGACCGCTCCTGTCTCAGCCTCCAGTATTTATGCTGCAGTAGTTTATGTGTGTCGGGGGCTGGGGTTAGTTGGTTATACCTGGAGTACTTCTCTGTCTTATCCAGTGTCCTGTGTGAATTTAAGTAATGCTCTCTCTAATTCTCTCGTTCTCTCTTTCTCTCTGAGAACCTGAGCCCCTAAGGACCATACGTCAGGACTACCGGGCATGATGACACCTTGCTGTCCCCAGTCCGCCTGGCCTTGCTGCTATTCCAGTTTAAACTGTTCTGCCTGCGTTATGGAACCCCTACCTGTCCCAGACCTGCTGTTTTAAAACTCTAATGATCGACTATGAAAAGCCAACTGAGATTTATTCCTGATTATTTTTGACCATGCTTGTCACTTTCTATGACACATTTTGAACATCTTGGCATGGTTCTGTTATAACCTCCTACCCGGCACAGCCAGAAGAGGACTGGCCACCCCTCATAGCCTGGTTCCTCTCTAGGTTTCTTCCCTAGGTTTTGCCTTTCTAGGGAGTTTTTCCTAGC